>NC_142808.1:443232-642503 GCF_049724085.1 Artemia sp. Qi Xiang Cuo | reverse complement strand
TGTTTTAGAACATCCAAAAATGTATCCGCTACTAATAGAAGTATATATTTTGCATAAAAGAAAATTCCCTCCTGACTAGTCTCATACCCATGATTATTTATTAGAATATAATGAAAAACAATAGTTCAAAATGATCATTAGGTCCTTGGGTTCTACCCACCCTAAAATGGTCATTTAGTAAAGCCGAGGGAATTCTAACAGATATACTTGTTCAATACATCCAATATGCATGTTAAAAAATGTTGGTTGCTGATTATGTTAGATCCTTGTGGTACAAAGACCCTTAAATGGTAAATTTGGTGAAGTAAAGGGATGTCTCGCGGTTCTACTTAACGTGAATCAGCATATACAGTAAAATATAATGGTTGCAAAATATAACTAGATCCTTGGGGTGTACCACACTAAAATGATAATTTAGTACTGAAAAGAAATGTCTTCTAATTATACGTACTGTTCACGTTCTTCTCTATCGCGTTTAATTCGTTTTAATTCTCTTATTTTCCACGCTTCATATTCTGCCTCCTCATTTTCATCATCTGTGACAATATCTGCAATATTACCTTCATTTAATTCTTCATGTTTGGCTTGAGATTCCTTCTTTATCTCTTGTTCAACCATCTAAAATACAAAGAATTATTCAAAAAACCAAAAAAGTTTGATGACCCCCCCCCATAAAAATTAATGCAATCATAATTGAAGGAATCCAAATTTTGCATAAAATATATAATTCTGTTACTTGTGGTAAAAACAATGTTCGCATTGCTTTTCTGTGTGTTTAATTTTTAATCGGTCTTAGGCCCCATTCCTTTGCTAACATTCTTGTTTTGCTGTGATTAATCAGTTCGGCTTTCGACCTTCCGTAAAACCCTTGATTTTGTCATCATTTCAAGCCTCCTCCCCCAGCTATCTAGGCTACCCCTTTCATCTGAGATGTTTTTAAACAGACCTACCAAGAATGTTTAATCATTCTTGAAATTCAACCCCCTTGACAGAACTCAACCCTCTCGTAAATTGACTTTGCACAACCAAAATTTTACATAGCGTAATTCAGACAATTCAAACTTTTGTTTGGATTGATGCCTTAGTTTTCAAAACATTTCGCTTCTTTTTTGTTGTATTTGAAGGCACGGTCTTTAAGCTTTTTTGACCCCCCCCCATTTGGTAGCAACCTTATTCTGAGATAATTGTTAAAAAAGACTTGAAGGCTTTATCATCTGTAAAATATTTCAATTCATGACTAGGAGCTTGCAATGTTCCCTTGCAATAATTGCAATGTTCCCTTGCAAAAGGAGCTTGCAATAATAATATACTTTAATATTACTAAAATATTATTAATAACTTAGCCCAAATGATTAAAACTTTTTTTCTCTTGACGTTTTTCTTTGGATTAAATAAAGACAAAAACAAGTTTTTTAAAACTGAAAGTAAGGAGCAATATTAAAACTAAAAACAAAAAGATATTATTCCGTATCTAAGGGCGGTGCCCCTTCACCAACCCTCACTCTTTATGCTAAAGTCTTAAAATTCTTTTAGAATTCTCTTTTTAAATGTTTTTTTTTTTATTTCTCATTCAAATTCCAAGGCCCTTGTACTTGAGCTTTGTTTATCAAAAGCTGTAACAATAGGTCAAAATTTAGCGTAAAGAGCAAGGGTTGAGGAAGGAGTAGACCCCCTCATATGCGGAATAATTTCTGCTCGTTTTAGGTTTTAGTACTGCTCCTTACTTTCAGTTAAAAAAGTTTACTTAATTTCTGACTGTATTCCAAATCATGTCAGGAAATCATCCCCCATCCTCCCCGTGTAAAATGTCCCCTTGGAATCTTTCCTCCCCATGGATAACCTTTCCTCATGAAAAGTCTCCCCCCCAAAAAAATCCGAAGGTTTCCCAATAACAAATACTGTATGTGAATAATGGGCAAATTGCTGAACATACAGCTCTTTCCTCAGAGATGGGGGGGGGGGTCATGTTAATCCCTAGGGCACAGCTATTGAACCTTTCAACTATGCTCCATCAAATGAATATCTCAAAGTTTCGATCGGATGTCTTTGGCGGAAAAGGGACTTATTAGGGGGGCTTGTTGAGTCGCTCCTTACTTACAGCGAACGGTTCGTTACAAAGAACTGTTTAATAAATATAATAAGAAAATATTTATTTCTAATAGTCTATCAGAAGCTCTAATAGAACTGAATTTACCTCTTATTTAATATATATATATATATATATATATATATATATATATATATATATATATATATATATATATATATATAAGTAAAAGACATGGATCATAAATAAAATGATTTAGTAAGATATAGAAAATATCAATAAAATGCTCAAGAATGCGTGAAATAAACTTTATACAGTGAATCATTAAGTAAGAAAACAGGGGGAGAAGGTAGCCCACATAATTAACTTTTCAATTATATAGGGGAAAAGACTTTTTTATATATTTCTTTGAAAAATTTTCCAAGGGGATTTTGTTGAGGCAGAACGAGGAAGACGGTATCTAAGAGGGGGGAGGAATGGCCGGAGAAAAGTTGATTGTATAGAGAACACAACTGGCAAAATATGAACAATTTTTTGCTCTCCTTTCTCCACTGGTTTAAACGGCGCAAATTTGAGCCCCCCCCCTCCATACACAGTCCTACTATGAGACATTATTTTAGAGCTATTTGCATTAAGATACTGTTTTATTTTAGCATTACAGGACGATCTGGAAAAAAAATACCTCTTTTTCACCAAATCCAACATTATCATTTCCTTTTATAGAAGTATTATTACTAACCCCTTATTGTGCAGTAACTATACAAAAAGTGATGTACTACAACTACAAAACTATACATTAAAATTTATATATTTTTGCCAAGAATTATTAGTGCCTATCATTTTCAGGTTTTAAGCAAACGATGGATTTAAGCTAACTTTCCAAAATTCCGTCGACTAACCGAAGTAGCGATTTTTGAAGAAAAAGAAGTAAGGGACAGATATGTGTCGGAAGTGCTTCGATTTTCAAGAGTTTTACGTATATTACGTTCAAGTGTTTTATTACTGCGATAATAATAAAAAACAAAATACATATATTTTTTTTCAAATAAATATTCATTCTTTTCTTGTATGTATTCATTTAAAGAGATCACAAAAGAAAGTGTGTCTAGAGAAAGACTCTCTCCACCACTTAAGAATAAAAAAAAAATCATTTAGATAGCATAAATAATAAATAATTAGTTTTACTTAACCTTGACCCTTGCTTGAATACTCTTACTATTTAATAAAATAAAACCACAAAACCATGATAACTTAGAATGTCTATTTATATGTGGCGTCAATTATCCTTACATTTCCCACATTTTCTGGGGTTAGCTGTAGCGACTTATCTGACAACTAACAAAGTACGTTTCAAGTAGCGATCCTTCTAATATCATTTACCCCTCGCGAAACGCTAAGGATAATTTATGCCTGAACGTACTATTAGATTCAAAGATCGATAATGTTACGAAATTCACTTTGATCTCGTAATTATTTCCATGACGGGAGCCTCCATATTAATCTTGAGGGGGAGGGGGTAGGCATCCCCCCGAGACTATAATAATTAAATAGGTTTGTTATTTTCTCCCACTCTTGGAAACCCCCCCTCTAGATAGATCAGATACGAATTTCACGCGTCCTTAGTTACAATCCTAGCTGTACAATCTTAGTTAGAACCAGTAAACCCGTAACTTTGAATTTCCACCAATCTTCACCAATCAGTAGATGCTAGATTTTGAAGGTGATCACCAGTTTACCCAGCCTCTTTTTTTTAACCAGTTACCCAGCCTTTAACCTAATCGATTGAAATTTCTAAGTAGTTGTAGATCTCACAGCTTACATTTTGAGTACACACAAGAACACAGCACTAGGTCTGTGGAAGTTACCTTAAGTAACCTTCCTGGTTTTAATCAAAAGTACAACCATTCAAGAAAGTATTAAGGTAAAGTAAAATTAATCAGTAATACTATTTAAATTGTTTTGTTTTTATCCTTAAGTGATGTATAGAGTGGCTCTTTCTTTAGACACGCTTCTGTGATCTCTTTAAATGAATACATACAAGACAAATTTAATATTTATTTGAAAAAATATATACATACTATTTTTTATTGTTATCACAGACTAAGTCACTAAGGCTAGGAATAAGTGAAGATAAAAAGGTGACGTTGGGTAATGAAAAGATTGATCAGGTGGGCAGCTTCACTTACCCTGGTAGTATTATTAGTAGAGTTGGTGGGAGCAGTGAAGATGTTAAAAGTAGAATAGCCAAGGCTCAGGGTGTTTTTTCGCAGTTAAAAAAAGTTTGGAAGAATAGGAAGATAAGTCTTCAAACGAAGATTAGAATATTGGAAGCTACGGTGATGACAGTGATCAAATATGGCTCTGAAGCATGGACGCTCCGAAAAGCGGATGAAGATTTGCTAGATGTTTTCCAGAGAAATTGCTTAAGGATTGTTCCGGGTACCTGGCTGACTGACCGTATTTCAAACAATAGGCTATACGAAAAATGTGGTTCCATACCGCTCTCTAGGGCTATAATGAAAGAAAGGTGGAGGTGGCTAGGGCATGTTGTGCGGATGAAGGATGACAGATTGTCCTTATTGGCCAACTGTCGAGGGCTAAATGGAAAGCAGGTCGTCCCCGTCTGGGGTGGGAGGACGTTAAAAAGAGGGATTTAAAGGAAATTGGAACTTCGTGGGCGGGTGTAAAAAGGGAGGCTTTGAACAGATTGGGGCGGAGGAGGAGCGTGCCTAGCTGTGTTGGCCTCAGGTGGATTGGTGCTGCGGTGAGTTGTTAGTAGTAGCAGTAGTATCACAGTAATAAAACGCTTGAACATAATATGCGTAAAATACTTGAAAATCGGAGCACTACCGACATATATCTATCACTTACTTCTTACGTGGTTATAAATAAAGTACTAATTATGAGAAATTAAAGGAATTTAGCTACATACTATACAAATATACCTTCCAAAAATTAGGAATATACACTTACCTTTCAGGTAAAAATCAGACAGATAGGTTACTCACTAGGAAATAAAAATAAAACACCCAAAGGAATGGCATAATTTCTCCACTATTTGTGAGTTCGTTCTGCCGGTCAATATCACTTCAGTGATATTGACAGTGAGAGAATCACTTCATAAAGTATGTTAGAGATTTTCTTGCTAATATTTAATTTTTTTTTTCGGTTCTCCGATTAAGCATGGACACTGTTCTGTTTTTCTGAAGAAACAGGAAAAAAAATAAACAGGGCTTGAATGAAACAGAACAGAACAGATCAACAAAAAAACAGAAGACCTGTTTCTGTTCTTTTTTTGGTAAAAACAGAAAACAGCTGTTTTCGTTCAAAAAACATCTGTTTAAACAGCTGTTTTTCGAACACCTACAGCTTAAAGAAGGAAAAATGCGTAAATGATAAGTTTTGGTTTATTATCAGTACTATATTCAGTAATGAATCAGCTATCAGCCGGTTAACATCTCTAGGCACTTACTATCGCCTGATCTGTGAGTGACGTCACGAAATGAATATAGTTTGATTAATGCTAAACTCTGTGTGCTGTTATCGGAGGAAAATGTTTGCAAAATAATAGAGGTTTATTGAGGATATACATTGCTGTCTGAAGGAATATTTGCTGTAACCAGTTGATGCACAGAAAGAAGATTTGGATCTTGAATTCAATTGAAGGCGGATTAAGGTGTTTGCCATGCCTAACGGCTAAGATTATTGCACGTTCGCACCAACGTGGGTAAAGATTTGGTGCTTTTTCCGATAAGACAGTTTTGTTTATACAGTTTTGTTATTATTTCCAACATCAAAATGGTTAGGAAAAAGAATAAGAGGAGTCGTCAGGATGAGGATTTATTAAGTGAGAATATGACGACAAGCACCCCCAATACGTCTCAAATTACTCGGGAGTCAGCGAAAACTTTGGCATCATTACAGACCTCGTCAGAGGATTTTTCGAAAATGATGGACATTTTGCGAGATACTCGTAACTCAGTCCATTCGATCGATCAGCGATTTACTACACTAGAAAATAAAATACAAGCAATAGAATCAGAGCAAATGGCTTTACGGACTGAACTTTCGGGGTCAAATTCACGTATGACTGCTGTGAGAAATGAAGTTTCTATGCTGAAAACTCAAGTGGTTAACCTGCAAACGGAAGTGAAGTACTAAGAAGCGCAAAGAAAAGACTTTGCGTATGTCTGGTAGGATTATGGCTACAGAATATCAGCCGACGGAAAATAATGTGAGAGTATGGGACACAGTTTGTGAAGACGAGGATCAGGCTAAAGGAATGTTTACTGAGTTATTTACAGACGGTTTGGCTTTACCAGTGATACCACGGTTTTCGGTTATTGAGATTAAAAAGGACAAGAAATATTTCAATGTAAGCAACCGTGAGAATAAGATCGAAATACTCAAGAATGGAAAAAAGCTTAAGGGAAAAATGATACGAAACCAGCAAAATATTTATGCGAGCGATGATGCCCCACTTTCGATGAGAGAGGCAAGGAAAAGACTTTATGAAAATAAATCGCGTCTTAGTTCGATAGGTATTACGTCAAGGGTATATAATACAGTGCCACCGTATCTCCAGTTTGAACGACCGGGTGGTCGAAAAGTAAAGTTTACTTGCGATGAGTCGATTGATGAATTAGCGTATGGACTTCCCTCCTCTGTGGCTCCCGGGGGCCCTAAGGAATGATTGATTTGATAGTTTTTTTTGTTTTTTTTTTGGTTTTGTATATGTTTGGTTGTTTAGAAAAATTATGAAAAGTTTAGCTTATGAAAAGAAAAAATGTTTTGTTGTTTTTTTGTTTTATTATTTAAGAGTGAATCTTATTTTTATTTTAGTTTAAAGGATAAATATGAGTAGGTGGTAGTAGGCTACTATGTTGTTGAATGGATGCGCTTATTATTGTGGCGGAATTTCTTTGTGTCTTAATGTGTTTTTCTTTCTTTATTCTGTTACATTTTTTTGTAATTTGTTTCTGTAATTTTTTTTTTAATCTTTTTTTCTCTTTTCAGGTTTATTTTCTTTTTACGGCTGGCCTGTCTTCAATTTGGTGTGAACCAGAAAAGGTAATTGGTAACATAATAGTTTCGTTTCACCGTTCTCTCGCTACCACTTCGATGAATTGTTATTATTCTAGTTGTTGATTTGGGAAGATTGAGACCACATGAGAGAGATTCACTAAATTTTCAGGATTTACAAGGTGGTATGCCCCATAGGGATCTAGATGAGGATTTTTGTGAGGTACACCCCAAAACAAATTATAAATGCACAATTGAAATTAATAATGTGTTGTCAGGACCCAGTGAACTGGATCTGTTATTGTGGAACTGTCAAGGTCTCGATAGCTCTTTGGATTATTTAAAGGAAAGGTATCTGTTTTCGAAACTAGATGTGATTGCTCTGACAGAAACGTGGTTGAGAGATCATACGACAAGTTTATTAGATATAGATGGGTATCGACTTCATGTTCAGAATAGAGAGAAGAGGCAACATGGTGGACTGGCAGTTTATGTTAGGAATGGTCTCAATATCAAGGTGAGGAATGAAAAGCGCGTAAACAAGAAAATGATATTTGAAAGTGTGGCACTAGTATTATGTAAATCGGGACAGAAATTTTTTTGCGGTTGTAGTGTACCGCCCGCCGTCAGGTTCTACTGAGGAATTCTTGGAGCTCCTAGAAAAGCAACTGGACGAGCTTGCTGATGATAATAAACCTTTGTTCGTGTGTGGTGATTTTGATCTGGACCTAACTAAAGTGAGTGCTAATCCTAAGATTCGTGAATTCTTGAATGTGATGTCTTGTTATGATGTGTTTCCTGTGGTGAATAATTGTACTCGTGTAACTGCTAATTCTGAGTCCCTCCTTGATAATATTTTTTGTGATATTAAGTATGATTCAGTTTCGGTTGTGATTAATGATGTTTCTGATCACTTTGGGGTTCTGCTGTGTGTGAATAATTTTTGCACACCGAAGAGTAAGAATTCGAAAACACATAATGATCGACTGAGAATTGATCGAGATGTTCTGGTTAAGTTTAAGAATGAATTAGGAAAATATATTTTTTAATTTCTTAAATATAGTGAATTTGATTGTAAATATGAAGTTTTGTTCAGGGTATGGTAGAAGTCAACTAAATATTAAAGTCGGGTTGTAAAATATCAAGGCAGTCAGTTCAAACCGAGACACCAGTTAAACCTTGGATTTCTAAAGTACTGATAGCTGCGATAATGAAAAGGAGGTGGTTATTTAAGTGTTCTAATACATCACCATATACCGAAGAGAGGTACAGAAAATATAATAACGAATTGAATAAGCTACTTCGAAAAGCTAAAATAGAATATACTAGAGAGGAATTTATAAAGTTGGAAGGAAATCCTGCGAAGACCTAGAAAGCACCCAACTCGGTAATCCGCCCAACCCAGATTTTTGTTACCACAGTTTGTACCTCATTACCAGAGGAAGCAGCAGATCCGATGTGTGACCACTTTGCAAATATTGGAAAAAATATGGCAGTTACCGGATCCTCCTCCTCTGTAGAAGAGTCTCTTGTTCAGTTTTTACCTATGGCTAGTGATGTTTCTGCTTTTTTGCGTCCGATTAATGTTGAGGAGCTCCGAAATACAGTTTGGAGCATGAAGAGTATTGCCGCAGGTAGTGATTATTTTTCCCTGAAAGTTTTGAAGCATGTATTTCCAGTTGTATCAGAGCATTTGGTTTATCTATTTCATCAGTGTATGAAATGTGGTATTTTTCCAGATTTCTGTAAGTCAGCTAAAGTTATTCCGTTATTTAAAGGTGGTGATAAGAATTCTGTCCATGATTATAGACCTATATCTCTTCTCCCAGTGTTAAATAAAGTGTTTGAAAAGACGATAAATGCTAGAATGATTGAGGTTCTGGAATCATGGAGACTTCTAATTCTAACCCAGTTTAGATTCCAAAAAGAAATGTCGACGAATCCGGCTGTTCTGTTTTTGGTGACGTTCGTAAATGATGCCCTGGATGCTGGTAGGAAAGCGGCTTCAGTTTTCCTCGATATTGTGAAGGCCTTTGATTCGGTTGATCATGGTATTCTGCTTGCAAAACTTGATAATTGTAGATTTTGTGGTGCGTTCTTAGGCCTTTTAAGGTCTTTCCTTCATAATCGTTCTTTGTATGTGAGTGTTGGAGGTGCCGTATCGGGTACAAAGAAAATTGAATACGGTGTGCCACAAAGGTCTGTGCTCGGGCCTACACTGTTTTTAATCTAAATTAATGATTTGTGCGGAGCTGTGGAGGGTTTGTCGTTTGACCTGAATTTTCCCGTTAGTGAAACCATAAAGTTAATTATTGCCCTATTCGCGGATGATGTGCATTTTACAGTGGCAGCGAAGACGGAACTGCAACTCATGGAGAAGCTTATTACGGGTATGAACCAAATTGGGAAATGGAATAGAGCTAACAAACTGAGGTTAAATAATAACAAATCACAGTTTCTAGTTTACGGAAGAAACCCCAATTACTATCCATGGATTAATGAGCTTAGATTTGTTGATACTTCAATCCAGTGACTAAAGACTGTCAAGAAAGCTGAAGAAAATTTTCCCCTCTGATGTAATAAGGTCTTTGTATTTTTCTACTGTTCACCCATACCTTTTGTACTGTAATGTCATTTGGTCGAGTACTTTCCCGACACATCTACTTTCGCTCCGTGTGTTGCAAATCTCAACAATAAGAGTGCTTTGCGGCGATAAAAAAGCTGTAACACTGAGAAGGCGATATGTTGAAAAACGTATTCTGCCTTTAATTGGAGTTTCTAAATTTTATTCAGCTTCGCTTTTGTTTAAATATGAGCGTGGATTATTGCCACAATATTTCAGTCAAATGTTCGTGGCTGGAAGTAATGTCCATGAATACTCAACCAGAACAGCATCCCAGATAAGACGACCTCAGGCTTAAACTCGAAGATCATTCTTCTCTATCCGTCATGTGGGACCAGGGTTTTATAATAGTTTACCAAGTGAATTATTAGTTGATGATAATATTGCTAGTTTTAGGAGTAGGTTAAAATCTCTGTATTTTGAGGTGAGTATAATATTTCTTAGCGATTTTCTCTTGAGGGGTCTCTCAGTTGTATTTTGGTTATTTTTTATTGTGGTTGTGTGAGGGTGGTAGTGAGAGAACGGTGATAATTAGTTATGGTTTTTTTTTTTTTTGGGGGGGGGGCACTAAGTTGGAGGAGGTTGGGCCGTGTTTTTTTTTCTCTTTTCTTTTTTTATTTATTGGTTTACGTTGTTGATTGCGATGTATATATCAGCTTTTTTTTGAAGGGTGTATAGCCTAAACAAGTTTGCTTCTGGTGGTAGATTTATTTATTTGTTTTGATTTAAATAAAAACCCTTATCAGTTATCAGTAAGTATAACAGCATTTTCCGCCAAAAAGAACAGTTTTTCAATAAAGGGGCGAAAAACTGTCTATGCACACAGCATCGTCATCCTTTCTTATTGTTATTTTCTTCCATTTTCCCGTTTCTTTTTTCCAAAAATGCGCTTTTATGTTTATACGGAATCTCCTCGAATTTCCCGGAAATGCATACTAATTATTTGAGACGGTTTAAAAATAGAATAATTTTCGTCGTCAAATTGCGCAGTCAGCTCAAAGTCATTAGTGTTTAAGCAGAGCCCATAGTTGCTTTGGCGGGGGACAGTCTCCCCCTCCAGACCATGCTATCCCCTTCCCCCATCCTGATGTTTGGAAGCCATCTGAAACAATGTATGAAAGAAGAAAAATGCACGGGAAAATGACACTTTTTACCACCAAGTCAAAAATTTTCATTGCCTCGCAGCTTAAAACATCTTTTTAAGATTAATTATTTCCAAGCCAATTTGTGCGCGAGACACATCAATAGGAAAATTCATGGTTTAAGGCTACTTTTTATATTTTTACGGC
Organism: Artemia sp. Qi Xiang Cuo; assembly: GCF_049724085.1. Taxonomy (NCBI): domain Eukaryota; kingdom Metazoa; phylum Arthropoda; class Branchiopoda; order Anostraca; family Artemiidae; genus Artemia; species Artemia sp. Qi Xiang Cuo. The sequence continues at coordinate 631,522 of NC_142808.1, read as the reverse complement.
GCTTTGTGCTAGAAAATAATGTTCTAGGCCCTCCACCGAATTCATTCTTAAGTAAATATGTAAAATGAAATTTTTCAAATTCTGAATTTCAAAGAAACTTAGAAACATTGTTACATAATATTTTCTTTAAGTATTCTCTTATCTTAATAGGTTTTCAAAGGAATGCAATATAAAAACAATTGCACGTTTTGATAACTTATTTCGAAGATTTCTTTCGCTTTGCGGCAGAAAATACTTTCTCCAACCCATACACTTGCTTCATTATAGGAAGTGTTACTACATCAAACTTTTGTTTTAAGAATACGAGTGGGCATGCTTTTGATTATTTAGGCACGTTTTCATTGTCCATTCCCAAAGGAAAAGGAGTAGTGACAACCTCGACTATCAATGTTTGAGCAAGTGTAACGTGTCTTCGGATCAGATAGCCCGTGTTGCAACCTCATTTTTTGACAGACTCCCAGCTCCCCAATCTTTTTCTCCATTACTTTCACCGCCCTCTTCTTTAGACACTGCATCAGTTTATTCACATTCTTCAGCAAGCGTATGTTCATCTCCGGAGTTTTTAGAACAAGGAACAGAAAGACCGTCTGAATCGTTTTCAACAATTGGATCGAAGTTTTCGACTTCATCAAAGGATTCCAAGCAATCTTCTTCAGGGATGTCATTGGCTAAGCTTCGAGTGGACAAAAATCCAAGAACACGTGCAACAGATGAATGAATACAATGTTAAAAACATGAAGTTCAGGAAAGGACTCATACCCTACAGGCTTCGGTGACATTGTTCCAAGAATCAGTCACAACGTGGAACATCTTATCTGTCATTGAAAACTTCCTGATTGCAACTTGGATTGCAGAAAGGATGTTAGTAGTTGTATGAGAATGCTTATGCCTCTTGAAATATGAAACATAGTGATGCCACCTCAGCTCATTTTTCATCTTCCTGGGGTAATAGGCAGTGATACCTATAAAGCCAGATCCTTTTGCAAAGCAGCTGTTAAAAATCAAAGAAGTCTGAGTGGCATATGTTAAAGCAACCTTATGAACTTCTTTTTTTCATGAATAAAAAATCATGTGTCTTCGGACGGTTCTCCACAGTGTTAATGTCAAGCCCCTGTTTTTTTTTTTTTTTTTTTTTAATAAGCTGTTTCATATCTGGCTTACCAAGCGTAGAAAGTGGCAATTTGTCCTTAAACAGGGTTTTGCAGCAGAGCATCCGCAGATCCGCTTGTTTTGATCGATTGGAAAAAAAACAACAGCGTATCTCTGCTCTTCTTATTCCAGATTTCCCAAATCCACAGGGGCGTTACTAGTCAAAATGTTTTTGTTTTTTTTGGGGGGGGGGGGGGGAGTCAGTAGATCTTACCGACTGGCTGGTCATTTTTACCGACTTTTTTTATTTTGTTAATAATTAGAAAACAAACACTTGAGTTGAACTTCTTTTGCTTTGTGTTAATACCGAATCGCTATCATAGAAACTCCAACGGTTTTCCTGAATTAATTGAGCCCGATCCGCCCCGAGAGGCACATCTTTAATAGGCTATAGGCTACTATCCTCTGATATAGCGAACGATTTTGCTCTTTTCTTGTGGAATAAAGCAATTGATGAGGAGAGGTATGATGATATTATGATTTATATAAGCCAATGTAAGAAATTTAGAATTTCAATTAGTATATATAAAAAGAGTCAGAATAAAAAAAGCTAACTTGAATTGAAAAGCCAACCACCTTGGCTTGGCAGACAACCAGACTTCTAGCAGTTTGTCAAGTTTCAGCTCGTCAGCAACGTCAGTCCCGCAGCACATCATGAGAAGATGATCCAAACGGTCGTGATCCATTGTTGCACGTAAGCGTGTAATAACCAATTTCAGTTTACTGAAACTTCTTTCTGCCGTTGCTGCAGTTGGTGGCGCTGTTGCCATCCACTGGTAAACTGACCAGAGTTGGGAATATTGTCCTGACAGCATAAATTTCTTTAAATAGCCTCGAAAACGGTCCGATCAATGGCTTTACTGCTTTCGACCTCAGTCCTGGTCAAAAAGCATTTGAAGGCCTTAAGCTCTAACACGAGTTCCCCGGGGTCTAGGCCTCTTCTCGGAAACACCTTTACTACTTCCTATAGGCTTTCATAGCTGTCGCCCATGTTGTCCAATAAACACTGGTATGCTGGCTCTATAAAAGAAGAGTTGTCATGGTTTGCATCGTCCAAGCCAGTCAGAAGGAATGCCGGTGAGCTCCTTAAAATAAAATGATTTCGTCATCTGACGTGTCGGCTCCAGAATTAGGATTCACCTCTGAATAACGAGGATAACGGTGGACGTCGAGGACGGTGCTTAAGTCAGAACTCGTCTTCGGCTATTGAACCAAATTTTTCTGCTGCTGCTTTTGAGGCCTCAATTTGCAATTCGTCTCATTTACCGACCGACACCGAGGTTTTTGAGACTTAGGGAGGATCTAGATTTCAGTGGATGTCACGCCTATGTTTTAATCTTCATTCATTAATGTAAGTCCTCTAATTTATTCATTTCAAAAATTTAGTATGAAACACTACAGCGCGTCATACCGCATGGTTACATACTCAATTTTTTTTACAAAGTCACCGAAAAATTGGGGGGGAGGGGGGCGTCCCCCCTCCCCCCATACGTGACGCCCCTGCTAATCCATTGCCCTATGTGTCACTTGCTTTACTATCTGGAGCTCTCTCAAGGGAAGCAGCCTGACTTGATATATTTTTTTAGTTGGTTTGGGTTTGTTATTTTCTGCACCAGACGCGTATACTTTATCTTTGTGCATATCAATTGTGTGTTTCCTTTTAAGATAAGATATAAATGTCATGGCAGAGACTCCCTTAGCCTTTAGAGACGCTCTTCAGAAGTTGCACCTAATACTTCCTTTGCTTCCTTTTTCCATAGGGTACCCAGAGAGATGTCTTGGAACATCCAAGTCGTCATCAAAAAATGACATCATGCTTGTCTTACAACAAAGGTTGATTTTAGGATTTGACAAAATTAGAAGCACCTTCCAGTAGCCTACTATTTTGAAAATTGCACCTCCAGCCAAATATCTGACCTCTTTTCCCTCAGTGGCGTAATTAGGGGAAAGGGGCCAATTTCCCCCTGAGCGGTTTCGTTTGCGCAATGAGCTAAGAAAACCTGTCAGCAAATAAAAGCAAAATGACAGCTCCTAACTACGATATCCTAAAAACTTAGACAATTTGCAGCACAGTGTTATAATATACAGTATTATAAGGTTATTTTCATTTATTATTTTTGAAGTGTATCGTGTATTAACCACGGCCCAGTAGGGCTTTTAGTGTTAATAAATCATATCATATCATATTAATTTTTACGGGAATTTAAGAGACAGATACAAGAAATAATATACTGCTTAGTAGCATTTTTTTTTAATTCATAGTGCTGTATGGCAAAAATTACCGCGTTCACCGGAAGATGTGCTATTCTACAGAATGAGAAAAGTGTATCAGCATTTTATAAGACTTTGGCCAGCTAGGCCAGAATCAGCTAGTTAGGCCACTGTTTCAACTCTAGGCTTTTCCCTGAAAGAGTTTCCATTGATTATATTTGGAGATGGTAGAAAAAGTATATTTTGGCATCTTGATGTTGTTATGTTGATGCAATAATACGTGCCAGCAAAAACGTATATTTCTACTGGACAAGATTCAATACATTTACATTCCTCTCTGACTAAAAATTAAAGAAAACTTGCAATGAATAATTGGTATTTATCATGTATCGGCTAGTATGGTAGTCATAGCAAGTCACTACTATCTAGCAGCATAAATTCCATAATAACCGTTTAACTAAAGTTTTCCCGGTTAAAGGTGCAGATTACTTCCCATGTAATGTAGGATACAGAGGCACTACCAATAGAACCCACGCCCACCATTCCCTCAAACACATCCAATCAAAATTTTGAGATAGCCATTTTGTTCAGCATAGTTGATTTCCAGATAGAAAATATATTTTTGAGGAGGACACTCCCCCACAACCCTCAGGGCAAGGGTTTTAAGTTATGCCCTGGTGGCATATAAGGTTTTTATAGAAGGCGTTGTTGTAGAAACTTCAAAACAGGCTCATTAGATTGGAAATTAAAGGACTCTGGCCATTTTTACTAGCAGAAAGCTATTGATTGACAACTAGCCCCCCCCCCCCCCACGCCTATAATTTTCCCAAACACATCCAATTAAAGTTTTGAGATCGCACTTTTGTTCAGCGTAGTTGATTTCCAGATAGAAAATAAGTTTTTGAGGAAGACATTCCCCCAGAACCTTCAGGGCAAGGGTTTTAAGATATGCCCTGGGGGCATATAAGGTTTTTATAGAAGGCGTTGTCATAAAAACTTCAAAAAAGGCTCATTCGATTTGAAATTCAAAGGGATAGTGCCCTTTTTAATAGTCGAAAGTGATTGGAGGGCAACTAGCCCCCCCCCACGCCCATCATTCCCCCAAACACATCCAATCAAACTTTTGAGATAGGCATTTTTTTCAGCGTAGTTGATTTTCAAATAGAAAACATGTTTTTGAGGATGACAATCCCCCACAACCCTCAGGGCAAGGGTTTTAAATTATGCCCTGGGGACATATAAGGTTTTTATAGAAGGCGTTGTCATAGAAGCTTCAAAAAAGGCTCATTCGATTGGAAATTCAAAGGGATAGTGCCCTTTTTAATAGTAAAAAGTGATTGGAGGGCTATTAGCCCCCCCCCACCCGACGCCCATCGTTCCCCCACACATCTAATAAAAATTTTGAGATAGCCATTTTTGTTCAGCGTAGTTGATTTCCAGATTGAAGATATATTTTTGAGGAGGACACTCCCTCACAACCCTCAGGGCAAGTATTTTAATCTAAACCCTGCGGGCACATTAGGTTACTACAAGAGTCGCTATCGTAGTAACTTCAAAAAAGGCTCATTCGATTGGAAATTAAATGGATAGGGACCTTCTCAATATTCGAAAGTGAGTTGAGTGCCACTAGCCGCCCCCCACGCCCATCATTTCCCCAAACACATCCAATCAATCTTTTGAGATAGCCATTTTGTTCAGTGTAGTTGATTTCCAGATTGAAAATATGTTTTTGAGGAGGAGACTCCCCCCCAGCGATCAGGGCAAGAGTTTTAATTTATATCCTAGGGACATATAAAGTCTTTATAGAAGTCGTTGTCCCATAAACTTCATTACATGCTCATTCGATTTGAAGTTAAATGGTTAGCGCTCTTTTTAATAGTTGAAATTGTAAGGAGTGTAACTAGCCCCCTCCCCCCCCCCCCACGCCCCTCATTTACCCAAGCATATCCAACCAAAATTTTGAGATAGCTATTTTGTTCAGCATAGTTGATTTCCAGATAGAAAATATATTTTTGAGGAGGACACTCCCCCAGAACCTTCAGGGCAAGGGTTTTAAGATATGCCCTGGGGGCATATAAGGTTTTTAAAGAAGGCGCTGACATAGAAACTTAAAAAAAGGCTCATTTAATTGCAAATTCAGAGGTATAGTGCTCTTTTTAAGAGTAGAAAGCGATTGGAGGGCAACTAGCCCCCCCCACGCCCCGCATTGTCACCCAAACATCAGATCACCCTTTGTAGTGAGCCATTGTGTTAAGCATTGTTTAGTTCCAAATAGAAAACATATTTTTGAGGAGGACAATCCCCCACAACCCTCAGGGCAAGGGTTTTAAGGTATGCCCTGGGGGCATATAAGGTTTTTATAGAAGGCGTTATCTTAGAAACATCAAAGAAGGCACATTCATTTGTAAAGTCAATGGGATAGTGCCATTTTTTATATTCGAAAGTGATTGGTGGGCTACTAGCCCCCCCCCCCCACCCCCCTCGTTTCCCCAAACACATCTAATAAAAATTTTGAGATTGCCATTTTGTTCAGCGTAGTTGATTTCCAGATTGAAAATATATTTTTGAGAAGGACACTCCCCCACAACCCTCAGGGCAAGGGTTTTAAGTTTTGCGCTGTGGGCATATAAGGTTTTTATAGAAGGCGTTGTTGTACAAACCTCAAAACAGGCTCATTCGATTGGAAATTAAAAGACTACTGCCCTTTTTAGTGGTCGAAAGTGATGGGAGGGCACCTAGCCCCCCCCCCCCAAACCCCTCATTTCCCCAAACACATCCAAAAAATATATTGAGATAGCAATTTTGTTCAGCGTAGATGATTTCCAGATAGAAAATATGTTTTTGAGGAGGACACTCCCCTACAACCCTCAGGGCAAGAGTTTAAGTGCGGTTCGGTAGTATATAAAGTTTTTATAGAAGGTGCTATTGTAGAGACTTCAAAAAAGGCTCAATCAATCGGCCACTCAAAGGGATCTTGCCTTTTCGACTAGTCAAAAGTGATTGGAGGATCGCTAGCCCCCCCACACCCATCATTCCCCCAAACACAGCCAATCACAATTTTGAGATAGCCATTTTGTTCAGCGAAGTTGATTTCCAGATAAAAAATATGTTTTTGAGGTGGACAATCCCCCACAACCCTCAGGGCAAGAGTTTTAAGTTATGCCCTAGGGGCATATAAGATTTTTATAGAAGGCGGTGTCGTAGAAACTTCAAAAAAGGCTCATTCGATTGAAAATTCTGAGGTATAGTGCCCTTTGTAATAGTCGAAAGCGATTTGAGGGCAACTAACCCCCCTCTCACGCCCACCTTTTCCCCAAACACATCCAATCAAAATTTTAAGACAGCCATTTTTTTAAACGTAGTTTTAAGTTTTGAAAATTAGGTCTTTGAGGATTACAACTCCCCCCAAAGGGGCAAGGGTTGTAATTTAAGGATTCTCCGAATCCTTCAAATTTTTTCTTATGGAAGGAACGCTTGTATAAACTATAGAGAGGGCTCATTTGATTGGAAATTGAAAGTTCTTGTTCACTTTTTAAGAGTCAAGAGATTGAAGGGCAACTAGCCCCTCTCCCTCCTCCACGCCCTGAATGCATCAGATAAAAATTTTGAGATATACATTTTGTTAAAATAGTTCAAAGTTCTGATAACGAAAAACCGGGGTCGACACAGCCCACCAGGGCCCAGGGGTAGGTGTTGTTAGTTATTTCCTGGGGCATAACTTATTAAGGGGGGTTTATAACTTATGGGAAGGGGTTTTGTATGGGAAAAAAACATAGAAAACCTATTATAACTATCCAATTATAAGTCTAAAATAAATACTCTGTGATAGATGCAAAATTGCTTTGGCACACAAATTCCTATTAAGGTCAATTCCAAACAGTCGTGATCCCTTTGTGTCAGCAAGTGAAATGGTCTAAACCCCCTTATTGGAACTATTTTTTGAATCCATTCATTGTTGTCAATCGCTGTCCACAAGTTATGCCAGCTGTCTATTGTTCATATATAAGGTTTTTGTCAAAGAGGTAATCGTATAGACTTTGAAGAAAACCTCATTTGATTTAAATTGAAAGTTCTAGATCCGTTTTTTAAAGTCAATAATAATCGGACAATAAACACCCCCCCCCCATGCCATAAAAAATTGAAACTTTTTTAAAAAAAAAACTAACAAAATTAAATATAAAAAAAAACTTTCCTATAATGATGTTTAAAAATGAAATGTAAAGGCCTTTATGAAATTTTGATCTGGATTTTAAATGAACTGTATAATTTCATTAAATACAAGACTATAAATGACTACTAAGGAATACACAAAATAAATAACGAACCTAAATTTAATTAGTAATCATAGAAAAAACATACAACAAGTAATAATATAGATGAATAAACAGATTTTAAAGCGAGTAATGCTTAGATTGAATATGAAAATCAAGCTTAACACGAAAACAAATTGTTTGCTATTAAAGTATAAATGAAACTTAAAACGAACAGAAATCAAATAAACAATCAATGCGAACAAACATACAATATATAATAATGTAAATGACTAAATAAATCTTAAAACGAGTGAAACTTAAATTGAATATGCAAATCAAGTTTGAATCGAATAAAAATAACTACAAACAAGAGTTTGGGTATCGTCTCACTGCAGAAGCCTAAAACCTACTGCGTCATTGACGCTTTACTGAAAACGAATTATATTACAAATGTTTCCGTTTGTACTTAATACTGAAAATAAATAATAAAATTACAGTAAAATTTTGAACTGATGAGCTTTTAGCAATTAATATCATTATGCATCAAATATTCAGTTTAATTTGTTAGTTCTTTTCAAGATTGGTCAAGACAAATAATTTCACTACAAGCAAAATATGGATACTGCCCCATTCCTTATTGGTGCTTCACTGAAAACGAATTACTCGTATATTACATATTTATTATTTTCCAGTTCTTACAGCATTGAAAATGAAAATAAAAATTACAGTGAAAAAATCTTGAACTGATGGATCTTTCAACAATTAACATCATTATATTTATTTATTTATTTTTTATTAATCCACATAACGGTAAGCTAAAAAGCTTGTCGTACTAATACAATATATAATAAAATGAAAGGCAACACAAAGGTCTAAACTGAAAAGGCACTTGTGTAAAACTGGCTATCAACCAACATATTCTTAAGCGATTCAACTGATCCGGCTTCAACAACTTCTGGCGGTAAATTATTCCAAGAGTCTGTGACCCTATTAACAAATAAATTGTGTCCGATTTTCCTGTGGGTTCTTGGTGGGTAAATTTTATAAGGATGTTGTCGTGTCAAGTGGTAGTGGCTGAATTCGAAAAATTTTCCTACCTCAATATCGTCCACGCCTTTGATTATTTTGAATGTGTTTATGAGGTCGGTACGGCGACGTCGGAAATGCATTGAAGGAAGTTGGAGCCTAGTTAGTCTTTGTGCGTAACGAAGGTGTTTAAAATAAGGGATCATTTTTGTCACCCGCCTCTGAATCTTTTCAACTCGGTGCTCGTCTTTTACATTCAGAGGAAACCAAACAGAAGTATTATATTCAACAACTGGCCGGACAAATGATTCATAAAGTAACATAAAATTCTTAAGATTAAACTTCCTGAAATTCCGTTTTAAAGTGAGGAGTTGGTAATTTGCATTTCTTACTACAGTCGAAACATGTCTATCAAATCACCTGAAATTCCGTTTTAAAGTGAGGAGTTGGTAATTTGCATTTTTTACTATAGTCGAAACATGTCTATCAAATCACCGAGGTCGCCTACAAATTCTTCTGACGGTATCTGTGAGCCAGTATGCACGGCTGGGCTGATTTTTATTCCCGTAATGAATATATATATAATTTTCAATTTGATTTTGTTTGTACTTTCCAAGACTGTTCAAGACTCATATAGTTTTATCATTTTTTTCAACTCTGCCATTTTTTCTAATTAATCGTGTTGGTTTGTTATGAAAACAATCTCTGGCTTGTAGGCATTTCTATTTGAGCGGAAAACTGCATCTCAAACTCTGTGGAACATGCATTTTCTTGCACGAAACACCAAGATATAATAAAATGTCGAGTTTTAGAGTGTTCCACCACTCGCAAGCAAGTGCCATTGATATTTTTTAATCAGCATGGTCAATTTAGGGGGTGGAGGGTAGGCTAATTCTCGTAGCAGCCTCAATCCGTCGTGGTATGATTCACATTTTCAACACCTGGCGTCCGGACTATCATATAATATACCAAGCATACAACTACAACCAAATCATTATCAATAAATAAATGAAACGTAAAACGAACAAAAATTAAAATAAATATTAGAGTCAAACTCAAAACGATTATAAATTAATATGAGTAGGGTTCAAAACCCCTATGCTTTCTAAAAGCCAGGATATAATTTGTACTTTACTGAACAAAAAATTCAAATGAGTTTACTGAAAAAAATGTGCATTGTCAATTTAATATACATATGCTGATATTTATTCCCTAAAATCTTCATTAATTTTTGATTTCTTAAAGTTACAAAAGTGAAAATATTTCAAAGAATTGTTTTCAGTAAAGCGCCAATGACGCAGTAGGTTTTTGGCTTCTGCAGTGAGACGATACCCAAACTCTTGTTTGTAGTTATTTTTATTTGATTCAAAATTGATTTGCATATTCAATTTAAGTTTCACTCGTTTTAAGATTTATTTATTCATTTACATTAATAAATATTGTATGTTTGTTCGCATTGATTGTTTATTTAATTTCTGTTCGTTTTAAGTTTCATTTATACTTTAATAGCCAAATATTTGTTTTCGTTTTAAGCTTGATTTTTATTTTCAATCCAAGCATTACTCGCTTTAAGATCTATTTATTTATTTATACTATTACTTGTTGTATGTTTTTTTGCTATGATTGTTTATTTAATTTCTGTTAGTTTTGGGTTTCATTTACTCTTTTATAGTAATTTATGGTCGTTTTGAGTTTGAATTTTAACAGGTATTTGTATCTCCTGAGCTTAAGTTTAAAATGGCCTTTAATTTTCTTTGAAAAACTTAATTTCGGAAAGTTTTTTTTAATTAATATACACTAAAAAATAAGTTGTTTTAGTGGAACAAAACTGCACCTTTACTGTTCTCCCATTTACACACCTACCTACTCTCATCTGACTGCTAAGCCCTAATTTTGCCTAGTTTAAACAATCTAGCAGCACGTTTGATATGTTAGACACACTGAGTGCCATCATTTTAGTTACATCTACTTTATATTAACGCTCCAATTCCAAAAACTGTATGGGGCGTACCCACGCTTCTTCAAAATTTCAAATTACGATTTAAAACACTATTTTGTAAGTTCAAAATTTCTTAATATCTCATTCTCGAATCAAGAAAAGAAGAAAAACAGTTAGAAAAACAAACAGAAACAGGACAAAATAGTTATTATAAAAACAGAAACAGAACAGAACAGGTAAATAAAAAACAGGTCATCTGTTTCTGTTCTGTTTTTTTTGTAAGAGCAGAACATAAACAGGTACTTTAAAAACAGAACAGAAACAGAAAACAGAAACAAAAGAGAATATGTTGAAGTATTTGTTATTTTTGCATGCTTATCTCCGATGAGTTGATGTCTCCGGATTGGGTCTGCAGTTTATTTGTGTGGGTGGAATCATGTATTACTCCCTTGCCTAGATTGGATTTTTTTTTATTTTTATTGTTTGTTTTTATTTTTTTCGGGGGATGGGGGGGGGGGGATTATTTGGCTTGGTGATGTAAGTTTATTATACAAAAAATGTCTGATGAATGCATTTGTTTATTTTTTTTAATTTTGGTCCTCACCTATTTTGTCCGGGCCAGAGAGCCTTACGGGGGAGACTATGTTGAAGTATTTGTTATTTTTGTGTGTAATTTGCCGCGGATCTTAGTATTCACTGATATATATATTTTTTTTCATTAAATTCAATTCAATTACTCCATATTTTATAGTTACCCCAAATATCCCCTTTTATCCCCCTGAGATTATAGTAATTAAGAATGCTGAACTTCCACAAATCAGTAGATGCTCAATTTTGAAGTTGGGCACCAGTTAACTAACCTTTAATCTGATCGACTTAAGTCCCAACAATAGTTTTAGTTCTCACAGTTTACATTGTGAGTAGGCACAAGAACACGACACTAATTCTGTGGAAGGTTACCTTAAGAGTATATCTTCGACGTTCTTCTGCTAATTTTTTGGCTTCGACTTCTGCCTGTTTTTGCTTCATTTCCTCTTTTTCTTTTTCTGCAACAGTTACACGATCAGTTTTTCGGACAAAAACTGGCTTTAGCCTTGGCCCTGCTTCCTCTTCTGAGTCAGTGTACTCTTCGTATTCTGATTCTTCAATTTCTTCGGCTTCAGACTTGAAGTCGTCTTCCTTTGCAAGCAGTTCCTAAAAGCAAGAAAATACATTAAATAAATATTTGACAGATTACCTAAATACAGGGGGAGAGAGGGAAGCTATGGGCCTAACCAGATATCCAGAGCGGCATTTCATCCTTGTAAACATGTCCCCTCTCCCCTCCTAACTAACCGATTGCATCACTTTCCAGTCACCATCAGCACCACCACAATTAGAAAGTTCCAAGCATCTGTCTTCCGAAGGAAATGAGAAACGAAAAACTGGATTGAAATACCCTTGTTTTCACGTTGTCATGAAACAATGTTCAAAACTATTTTATCTTCACCGTATTTCGTTGAGTTCTGGATTGAATGGGCTACTCCCTTTCCTAGCCTCATCTGAAAACAAAAACTATCGCTTCGCAGTTTATGAGAAACATATCTAAAAAACTGACTGAAATGAACTGACACGTGACCTTTCCCTTTATTTATAGGATTCTGTAAAACAAGCAATTTGCGGAAAACACAAAACCAACGCAACTACACAGGATTGAGAAGAAAAGTCCTCTATCAGCCCACAGATTCAAAAAATATAAGTAAGCTCAGTTTTCAGTAAAGTGCAAGTTTTACAGAATTTTACAAATATAAGAAAATATTACAAAACAGTTTATTTTAACCAGTTTTTCAGTTATATGTTGCATAAATTGGGAAGCAATAATTTTTGTGCGTTTTAAGTTTCAACTCAGTTTTTACTTCCTTCCAAAAGTCTGCTTTTTTAAAATTAATTTTCGTTTGTTTTTATGTTTTCAAAATATACATTACAAACTTTGCAAGATGGTTTACTCTTTACTAGGTTCCAGCCTTAGCTGACACCATGATTTGAATGTATGCTACAGTTTATTCACACGAATCAAAAAAACAGTTACCATCCCTGAATCAGTTACAAACGACATTTTTTCTAACTATCCATTTGTTTTAAACGCTTTTTTTTAATTTTTTTGTTATTATGGACCGTGGTCCATTCTTTACTAGGTTGCAGCTACTTGTTCAATCATGGTAAACCTTTTAACTACTAAAACAAATAGCCAAAATATTGTAGAAAATAGTAGAAATGAATAATATTAGTCAAAATTCCAATTTCAAATTTTTTTCCGTGATTATGGACACTCTTCTTAATTCGTTTCCGATTGATTAGTCATTCTGAAACGTTATGGAAATATCATATTTGAATCGTCAGGGATGAATGAATGAAAATTAATGAATAAACGAATCAAAAATGGTTCAAAATTGAAATATCTTATTTTGAATTTGAATCTTTATTTTTCTTCCCTACAATACTTTGAAATTGCATAAAAAAAATTTAAAAGGCCTATATTGTAGGTTGGGCTTCTAGTTTTGACTTACTAAGCTGGTCTATTCTTTTACTTAGTCTGTAAACAGACACAAATAACTGCTGGCTGCATAAAATGATTAGAGAGTGTTTATTTTCACACAGCGTGTGAACACAAACCCCATTCCCGTTTGCAAAGGGGTTCGTCAAGGAGCTGTTAATTAAAATGCACATTAGTTCAATGCCTACAGTCTCTGTATTTTATGGTGAAATCGGTTTATGAAGTATCGCATATGCCGACGACGTTCTTCTATTAGCCGTCTTTTTAAATTGCTTAAGTGGAAATTTAAACAACCACATGCATCTTTAAAACTAAAAAAATCAAGAAAAAATCATTAGAAAAAAAATTCATAAAAAATCAAGAATCCAGTTTTTAATGAAAAGGCCCTACATATTTGCTTATGTCATTTTTGGTATTAGCGGTTGCCAAATTAAAAAACAGAATGTGAAAAAATAAGCAAAAAGCAGTCTGCAAATATATGACACTCATGTTTGAATTTTCATGGACATGGAGCACAGTCATGGTTCAAAGTGGTAACACTAACTGTGATACTGACCTAAAAACTTCATAATCCTGAAACTACCACCCTCCTCCCCCCTCCAAAAAATTTAGAAAATCGCAGTATTATGGTATAGATGAAACCAAGATGGACATGAAGGTAAAAAAATGTTGTGATGTTCTTGGTACATCAATGCAATTTTATAAACGTTTTGGGGTCTTGTTAATGTGAATTCTTCTATTGAACCTAGGATCTTTCCTTTTCTCAGTCTTCTTCTATTTTTTTAACAGCCATAATAGGTAGTATCGGGACCAACAGATTGTTGACGTTTGAATTTTTATGGGCAAAAAGCATTGTCAAATTAAATCCACTAGTTTTACTATATTATCTAACATAGCTTAACGTGGCAATACTGACTGTGGTACTGACCTAAAAACCTTATAATTTTGAAACAATCAAGAGAAAAATACGTATTGAGCAGCTCGGTAGGTATACCTTCGAAACAGATGGAATTTTAACTGAAACAAAATCAATTTTACATTAAAAAAAATTAATTTAATTATTCACTGACTCGTTTTGCTTGTATTATTAATTTTAGGGTTATTGTTGCGTCGGGATCATAATATTACGTAGTTTTGTTGAACATGATATATATATATATATATATATATATATATATATATATATATATATATATATATATATATACATGTATACAGAGTTTGTCCGGAAAGAAATAGGACTGAGTCGATTTTAAAACATTTATTGAGCCAATCGTTACGATTCTTTAAAAACTTTCAAAATAGGCTCCTTCTGCGTCAATGCAGTGCTGCCAGCGCGAATTCCAAGCATTGAAGGCGTCATGGTTAGCATTCTCCGGAATAGCCTTAAGAACCGCGGTGCATGGTGCTTGGATCCCCTCTGTCGCCTCAAAATACTTGCCTTTCATCAGCCTTTTCAGGCGAAGAAACAAAAAAAAAGCCCGGGGGCCACATATCGGCTGCAGGGTGGCTATGCAAGCGGTGGGATACCAGCCTTGGTCAGGTAGATGCTTACGAGAAAAGCGGTGTGAGTTGAGGCGTTGTCGTGGTGCAGCTTCCAGTCGGCTGCGATGTCTTGTCGGACCAGGTTGACCCTTCGTTTGAGTCTCTTGAGCACTTCCACATAAAACTTGTTGTTGACGGTTTGTCAAGGAGGAACAAATTCGTGGTGGACAATGCCTTTGATGTCAAAAAGGACAATGACCATCGTTTTCACTTTGAATTTGCTAATTCTTTCCTTTTTTGGGCGAGGAGACGCCGACGTGTGCCACTCGGAAGATTGCCTCTTTGTCTTAAGATCATACTCAAAGATCCAGCACTCGTCACCTGTAATTACGTTATGCGAAAATTCGGGGTCACTTTCACACATGTTCAATTTCTGGTCGTCAGTGAGCATTTTCGGGACCATCTTCGCGCACAACTTGCGAATGTTCAAATGTACCGTCACAACTTCATGAACGGCAGATTTTGGTAAATTTAACATTTGGGCAATTAAACGAATACTTAGTTGACGGTTTAAGTTCAAAACTTTGCGCACATGAGTCACATTGTCGGTCTTCTAGCACGGTCTTCATCGGCGACCTCATCCCGGCCCTTCAAAAAGACCTAGTACCGCCGAAACACCACTTTTTGCTAGAGCAACATCTGGGTAAGCCTTTTTGATCATATCAAATGTCTCTGTAGCAGATTTACCGAGTTTCACACAGAATTTAATCGCGTACCGCTGCTCTAACGAACGCTGCATTTTCGGCTGGCACCATTCAGAGAAAACACGTTACGGAAAAAGGCCTGCCCTGACCATCCATGTGCTCGGAGACAGCTGACCAGCAGCTTGTTTGTTAGCTAGGAAGGCCCTCTACCGAATCCCATTGGAGCGCGCACGCTCCGAACTACAGTCGTGGCGGAAGAAAATTAGTCTTATTTCTTTCCGGAAACACCCTGCATATATATATATATATATATATATATATATATATATATATATATATATATATATATATATATATATATATATATATATATATATATATACATATCAATTATATTATAAAATATAAACCGATGAATTGTAAGAGTAATACCGAACACAGTTTCAAGAAAATTAATTACAAAATCATTTTAACAAAGATTAAAATTATTAAAAAAAACAAGACAAATTAAAAAGTAATATCAAAAAAAGTTATTTACTTTTGCCTCAGAACTTTACTTGATTTTTTTATGAATATAATTTTCTCTATCTAAATAACTACTGAAAATCAACACTAGAATATGCGATAAAATTGTACGAAAACAAGAGTGAATATAGTGCATATTTTGTTTACATTTTTTTCTCAAATTAATATGTAAATCAGTTAGTTAGAATACAGGTGAAAAAGCTTACATCTTCCTCCCGTTTTTGAAGGGCTCTCAACCTGAGAAGGTGGCGCTTCCTTTCAATTTCATCTTCACTCAGCTCTTCATCTTCTTCGTCTGAATCACGTCTTCCATACTAGAAAAAAAAGCAACGATAAATTAAAGTCTTATATAAACTACAAAACAAGGAAAATAGAGACTGATATAAGCAGCTCAAACAGAATGAAGAGAGAGCCAAACACTATGCTCACCGTAGCTTTATTAAGGAAAATGAGAGAAGTACAAATCATGTATAGATAAGTGAGCAAATTGGTTTTAAAAGGAAGATCTCAAGGAATGCTTCCTTCCCGACGAATATGACACCCAGAGACAATACAGAGATGGAATCTGCTCTGATGGAGGGGACACTTTGAAAATAAGTTTTGAAACTACCCCTTTAAATCTAAAAGGTATATTTCTGTTTTTTATCTTAGAAAGGTTGAGAAGCCTATCTTAGAAGTTGATTAGAGGTTGAGAAGCCAGTCGACCTTACTCCGGATATTCAGTTAAACAAACAATACAGTAACAAGAAATAGACGTATTTCAAAACACCAGACCCTTGGAGTAAAATACACATCTCTAACAGGCTCAGGTTGTTTCCCTGGGGCTGAATGTAAGATTTAATAGAATCGAAATTTAAATATTTATAGTAAAATAAATAATATTTATAGTTTAATTTTATATGAAAATTTGCGCACTAACATTTTCTAACCTGAAAAGAAAAACGATCTAGATTGGGAAAAACTTTGGGAAAAATTGATTGGAGCCTTAATTTTGGAAAAACAGTTTTCCTGTGTTTGATGTCACATTCATACGAGTTTAAACAGTAATTTTCAAAAAGATTTTCCAGAGATGATTGTGTCACTTTGATATCTAAGACTTCCTGCAGGATTATACAAGATGACAAATTAATCCAAAAAACTTTAGGAAAAGACAAGGAAAAAACGTCTAAGGTAGTGACGAACGAAAATGAAGCGCAACGACATCTCTGAATATAGCGTATGCAACAACGAACCAAAATGAAATCGCAAACAAAAATGATGCATAACAAAATGTGCGGTTAGAAGACATGCGGCAACGAGAATCATCAATCGAACAGGACGCATTCGTAGAGCAAGCCAAATTACAATGGAAAAAACGCGTTATCTTAGCACTGCTTAAAACAAAGTAAAATTGATGGTGAGATTGTTGATTGCCTCCCAGAAGAACACAAATCCTAAAAAATATACGATCCAGTAAAGGATAAGCGGGAAGGAGGAATTGAGTTCCTCCACCACCCGTTTATCCTTCCTTAGCTCAATTAAAATTACTGATTAGCTACCTCATGACTTAAAACTAAAGGATAACACAATAATTATGCTAATGCATAATTTTGAAATTTCAGAGGGTATGAGCAATGGAACATGCCTGGTTATTATTAAATTGCATAATAACGTAATTAAACCAAAAAAAAATTAAAGGGGACAAAAATTTTTGGGTATCTATGACAACACCCTAAATTGCACAAGATGATGAACGAATCCAAACGGCTAAAGCAAAATGTATGGACAAAATGTCTAAAATAATGCTGAACAAGAATGAGGCATAACGAAATCTGCAGCTAGAATATATTCGACAACGAGGACAAGCGAAAGCGAGAACCACATCGAATCACGAACGATAATGACGCACAGCGAAATCAACGGTTAGAAGACAAGCAACAACAAGAATTGCAAACAAAAACGACACAAAACAAAATTTGTGCCGAGAAGACACGTGACAGCGAGAATCACAACGAATCGCAAACGAATGCCCATCATTGATCAAGCAGGAAGCATTCACAAAGTAATTAAATTTGAATGAAGGAGTTTTAATGAATGAACAGTTTTGTCGAGGATAAACAGGAAGGAGGAACTGAATCCACTGAATTGAATATATATATATATATATATACACATATTTTTATGAATGGCATCACGGCTTATTGCGCTTATTCCAATATGCCACATTTAACAAACTTAAAGTTACCAATTAAGCTATTTACATAAGAAAATCTGCTTGCTTTGCAGGTTGTTTACTTTATTCCTTCTATCAATAACTCATTAATATTTACTCCTTAATTACTATTATAGAATAGAATTGCTTAAATTTAAAATACCTCTCTTTCTACTTCGCCTTCATATACTTCTGGCTCATGTATTTGCCTATGTCTCTCCTCTCTATCCTCATCAACTTCCCTTATTCTCAATCGTCTTAATCTAGGATCATCATATGCTTCTGGGGGTAGTTCTGGTGAGCTTTCTCGGTCTATAATAGCACGTTCAGATTTTCCAGCATATTTTCTGTGTGCAATAACATCTTCATCTTCACTATCGGATTCACTTGAAGATTTTGCGAAGTCTGGTCGTTTACCACTCACATACCTCTGAACTTTTACTTTTTGCATGTAATATTGACCTAAAATGAGAAAGAATCATTTAAAACTTCTGAAAGAAGTTGCTACGAACCCATTAAACCAGGTATGTAAGCCAGATTTTTTCAGGAAAGGGGGATGATTAATAGTTTGATCAGGAGATCAAGATAATTTTGGATTATATGTACTGTAGGAGTCCAGACCTCTATCTTCTTACTCAATGTCTGCACAACTAGGACCTATCATTCTAAGATATCCCGGCTTTGATGTATATATTAGACCTGAATCCCATCTGGACTCCAGACCAGCCAGAGAAACCTACCAAAAACTCTGGCTTTCAGCCAAAGAATGTACATCGATACATTGTCAATACCGACACATAAAGAAATATATGGAAAGAGGCTCCATTGTATTTGATCCTTCATGTAACTGAATTCTTGTGTATCTGACCCCATGTAGCCGAACCTTCATGTTCAACCCCATTCAACTGAACCCTTGGGTAAATCACTCCTGGTTTAACTGAACATTTTTACAACTCTACTCCCATTCAACCAAACATATGTACAACTCAACTGTCATTCAGCTCAACCCCTGTGTAATCCAACCATCATACAACCCAACCTTCATTTATTTTAAACCCCATTCAACTCGAATTCTGAGCAATCAAACTCTCATTTAACTCCATCCACATCCAACTCAACCCCTGTTTAACCCAAACCTGTCTGACTCAACCCCCTTTTCAGCCCACCCTCATCAAATCAAAAACATAACTAAAAAATGCAACTTACCCCGTTTTGTCAGAGGTGACAAAAGCTTGATTTGAATGGAATAGTCTTTATTTATAGGTAAATTTTTTTTTTATGTTCTGCCTTTGATGTAATACTATAGCCCCTCTAAAAAAACAACAATTTATCCTTCTGTACTAGGGTATATATTTGAAAATTAACGAAACTTTTCAAACAGTTCGTGGTAACGAATTGTAAGTAAGGAGCAACCCGGCTCAATGGTAACCACAACAATGGTAAAAACGGAATTTTGATACCAATAGATACATCAAAAGAATCAGATTTTAATTTTGATTTCAAATATATAAGTTTCATCAAGTTTAATCTTAACCGTCAAAAGTTACGCGCCTGAGAAAATTTGGTTGATTTTCGAAAAAAGAGGAAAGACTCCCTAAAAGTTATAGAACCTTAATGAAAATCACACCATCATATTCAGCATATCAGAGAACCCACTGTAGAGGTTCAAGCTCCTATCTACAAAAATGTGGAATTTTGTATTTTTTGCCAGAAGAAAGATCACGGATGCGTATTTATTTGTTTTTTTTTCTTTTCCTTAGGGGTAATCATATTGACCCAGTGGTCCTAGAAAATCGTAAGAGGGCTCATTGGAACGAAAATTAAAAGTTCTAGTTCCCTTTTTAAGTGACCAAAAAAATGGAGGGCAACTAGGCCCCCTCCTATGCTCATTTTTTTCTCAAAGTCACCCAATTAAAATTTTGAGATAGCCATTTTGTTCAGCATAGTCGAAAATCTAATAAATATGTCTTTAAGGATAACTTAATCCCCCACAGTTCCCATGGAAAGGGCAGCAAGATATGAACTTTGCCCATTGCTTACATATTGTATTGGTTATTGGGAAGTATACAGACATTTTCAGAAAGGATTTTTTTCTGGTGGGGGGGGGGGGGGCTGGGGGTGGTGGTTACTCGAGAGAATCTTTCCGGGGAGGATGTTTCTTTGGTGTAAGGGACATTTCTATGAAGGGGGCACCGGATTTCCAAGCATTATTTAAAAAACGATCAGAAATTGAACAAAAAAAAACAAGTTCTTTCAACTGAAAGTAAGAAGCAATATTAGAACTTAAAACGAACAGAAATTACTACGTATATGAGAAGGTTCTCCCCCAAGTCAATACCTCACTCTTTACGCTACAGTTTTTTTTAGTGCTTTCAAAAGAGCTATCTATTCTAATTAAACGGCCTTTGTGATTCAGGGGTTTGTGAATTGAAATTTTTTTTTAACTTTTAACGTAAAGAGCGCGGTATTGACTAAGAGGAGAACCTCCTCATATACGTAATAACAAATACGTAATAAAAAAAAAAAAAAAAAAAAACAGGCGATACGGCTCAATAGTAATCAAAACTTTTAAAAACGGAATTTTGATGTCAATAAATGTATCAAAAGAATGGGCTTATAATGCTGATTCTAAATATATAAATTTTATTTTGTGTAGTATTACTCATCAAAGGCTACGAGCCTGAGAAAATTTACCTGATTTTTTAAAGAGGGAGGAAACATCCCCTACAAATGAAAGAATTTTAATGAAAATCACACCGTCAGATTCAGCGTATCAGAACACCCTATTAGATAGGTTTCAAGCTCATATCTGCAAAAATCTGCAACTATATCTGCAACGTATTTTTTGCCAGAAGAAAAATATACGAATATAGAAGTTCGTTACGTAAGTTAATTTGTAAATTACGTCAGAACCAAATTTAGAGATAGGCATTTAGCAAAAGAAGAGTAAAATTTTTATGCAAATTTTGTTTACTTATTCAAAGACGGTGAGCCAAAATAAAAGCTGCATTAACTAAAAAACGATCAGAAATTAAATAAAAAAAATAAGTTTTTTAAACTGAAAGTAAGGAGCGACATTAAAACTTAAAACGAACAGAAATTATTCCGTATATGAAAGGGGCTGTCCCCTCCTCAATGCCTCACTCTTTACGCTAAAGTTTGACTCTGTCTCGCAATTTTATTTTTTAAAACAATAAAAAACTTCAGCGTAAAGAGCGAAGCTTTGTGGAGGGGACAGCCCCTTTCATATACGGAATAATTTCTGTTTGTTTTAAGTTTTAATGTTGCTCCTTACTTTCAGTTTAAAAAACTTGTTTTTTTTTATTTAATCACACCCAAGGCCTGAACAGACTTAAACCTCATGAAGTCATGGTAAAAATAGCTGCACCCTAGCACAGAGAGAACCACAGCTTATAGTAACAAAAACTTAAAACACACTAAAAAGTATTATTTTGTAAGTATAAGCTTGCCATTAATACTGATTCGGGAATATTAGTTATTATTTAAATTCATCTGAATAGTATAAGTTTTTTGCAGAAACAAATTTCTGGGAATTTTCAAACAGAACTAGAAACGCTTTTAAATCTCCCTTTTTCTGTTTTTATTCTCCAGCACTAATAGGACACTAGATTATTTTAGAGAGCTGTTTAACATAATTTGAAAGCCAATATTCATATTACGTTTCTTTTTATAATTTCGTCATGAAAATACTATCATAAAATGTCTTATAGCACTCAAATGCGCCATAAAAATGCGAATAAAAGGGGGGGGGAAATGCAATTCTACTGCCATTTCTGGAATGCACAAGCTTGAAACCACAAAAGGTCTTGTAAGCCTCCATGATCATCAGCCCTTAACTGCTGTTTAAAAACCCGCTTTTGAATACTCCCTTTTCAAGTCACCTTTGTAAGTGAAAAAAAAAGAGTTTTAAAAAAACTACTACATAGAAAAAATTCCTCCAAATACAAAGCTGACTCGTTAATGATAGAGGCTATTTATTTTCATTTCTTCACTAGAATTAATTACGAAACAAATTCTTGGAAATTACACAAAGAGCTTGAAACCTGGATGAGAGTTCTTATTCTTTCTTCTTTCCCCAGCACAAGCCAGTCACTGGAACATTGTAGGGGCACAAAAATAGATAAACATCTGTCTGAATTAGTGTTTTATTTCCCCAAACCATGAAAGTATGCATTAAATGGTGCCTGATTTTAATGTTAATAGCATATTTCACCCAACAGCTCCAGATAAAAAGACAGTTGATTCACTACGGTTTTCAAAACTGCTTACAAGTATAAAAATCGTTTTTGTCTGCATTCTTTCATAGCATTTTTTCAGCAGTAATTATTGAGCCTGTAAAACTTTGCTTTCGTCCCAATACCTCTCAATTTTTCTTCAAATTCTATCCAACTTTTGTGTATTCCTAGACTAGAGACTATATTCCATAAAATTTATGCTCAGCCAGAGAAAAAGCTAATTCTAATTTTAGAGCTTAGGCCCAAATTCAATGACCCTTTCTCTTCCCCATTCACATATTTTAAAACAAATTAATTGCAATATTTGATCAACTATGAAAGAAAAATCTGGTCATTTAGAGGGAAACTGGATAAAGTCCAACTTGAATGGAGTAATTATTAACTTTGCCATGCATGAAAAGATACATGCAAGCAGTATCCTGAAAGAGAAGCATTTTCATTGGCTGCCAGCTCTACTGGTTCTTTGTCTTTAGTCCAAATTAGTTTAGCTTACCCAAATGGGTAATATATGTTAGAAACTGTAAATGAAGTGAGAAGCAAATTTTCAGCTTCTAATTAGTTCTAGTTCACTTATTCTTAGGCCTCAGTTGCACAAGGGTTCAGTTAAATGGGGTTATGTTGCATGGAGGTCCAGCGAAATGGGGTTGAGTTGCACCTGGGGTTAGATGCACAGCTAAATGGGGTTGAGTTGCATGGAGGTCCAGCTAAATGGAATTGAGTTGCACCTGGGGTCAGATGCACAAGGGTTCAGTTACAGGCACACTATGGAAAGATAACACCTCCCCATTAGTTGCATGAAACTATAGAAATATCTAACTTTGATTTATTGGACCCTTTCCAATCAAATACAATTTTGCTGAACCTTCCATTGGTGTAATGACTGAGGATGACTTGCTACTGAGATGAAAGGGGGGGGGAGGGTAGAGTTACTAGCTCACTACAGGTTTTCTCCCAAAATCCAAACTCCTTGAAGAGTTTTAACCCCTAACAGAAGAAAGTCTGTATATAGCCATTTTTCTCTTAGCTTTTGGTCATGCCTCTTAATAAGACTAACTACACTGTAGTCAATGAGACTGCTATAATTAATAGCACAAAAGTTATAGTGTAAGTAAGTATAAGTAACCTATGTAAAATTTAAATATAATGAATAAAATCAAATTCAATACAAACAAGACAGTTTCTGCTTGTTTTGTGTTTAACTTGGTTGTTTATACTAATATCTGTTTGTTTTAGATTTTGTTTATTCATTGATAGTGATCTATTTACTTTTCTTTGGAAACTTTTTAAAAATTATTTCGTTTTTAATTGACATAGTCTTTTTCATTGGTTAGGGATAGAATGCTCTAATCTTTTAAGTTTATCTGAATAAGAAACCAGAACTTGGCTCTATTTATATGTTTGACAAAATTTTGCAACACTTTTTAAGAATGGGTTAAAAGCTCCATTATCTTCAGGATTCTACAGGATTGACTGAATTCTAACCCCCATCATGCTACAACCTCATCATACTACAACCTTGAGAGTAGACAAATATTGGTCAACCATACCCTTCCAAATGAACTGAAAGTTTCAACTTAATTGCCTTAACCTTTTCTATGATATGACAAATTCACTATTTTAACAATCTTGGATGCAGACAGTGTATTTTTATTTAGTTCAATTTCCAACTAACACATCTTGATAATTTTGACTTGATACCCTCAGCTGTTCCTAAGATATCACAGATATGCCCTTTAGACTACATTGGATGCACATAGTGTCTTTTGATGTAGTGTTAACATCACCCTAGAAAAACTGTGAAGGTCTGATGTAAGACCATGTGGTTTTCAGGGGATATTGCACAGATTCCCTTTTGAAAATCTGGATAAACATAATTTATTTTGATTTAGTTTTATATTCCCTGCAACTTTCCCTGGAAGTTTCAATTGAATACTACCTTATTCTATCCCTGAGATATTGCACAGGTGCCATTTTGACAACCTGGATGCAGTTAAACTCTTTTGATTTATTTTTGCAGTTGTATTAGCAGCAGTAGTAGAGAGTGGCAGTAACAGTGGTTGCAGTTGCAAGTAGTCAAAATTCCATTTAGAATTAATCATTGTTGCATGTAGCAGTTATAGTCACATCAAGCAATCAAAATACTCACAGTCAGTGTGTCAAGTATTTGCAATCAAAGTTGCAACTAGTTTCATTTGGCATCATAAGTAGCTTCACACACAAAAGCAGTTGTTGCAGTGCAGTCAAATCAGCATGTAACTGCAATCTCAATTCCAAGTAGCCATAGTGTGATGGTTTATTATTTTCTTTTCTTTTTGTTATTTTCATGTTGTGATATTTATTTTCTCAGATTTTGGTTTCTAAATGTGACTCAAAAAAGACAAATTACCAGTTTTGGCAGAGAGTCAAGATATGAGCTAGTTTTGTTTTGAATGAATGTTTTCATATGAAATGGTCAGACCTTTCCTGAATATTGAAGAATAAACAGCTCTGTTTGAAAATCTTTGCACTTTGTGAATTTAGATAGCAATAAGGCTTCCTGGTTGAGACCAATTTTAGGACTTGGGTTCTAATTATTGGTTGCTGTGGTAAAAGTTGCTAATTTGGTGTCTGGTGATGGGATAAGATCCCTGAATTTGGAGAGGCACTGAACAGTGGATCTGGAATGGGGACAGTGTCTACTATTCCCACAAGTGATCCCATTTGAAGAGGTCCTGAGCTAATGGTAACTAATTTAATCACACTAGCACCATTTTGTTATTTTGTATAATTTTAGGTTTCCATTTAGTCTTTTGAGAAAAGTCTAAACCTATTCAATTAATTCACATCACCAACATTTTGCTGTTTTTAAAATTTCAGTTTTTGGTTAGGCTTTTTAGAAAAGTCTAAACCTAATTAATTAACTCATGTTACCAATACTTTGCTATTTTTTAGAACTACAATTTTCCACTTAGACTTCTGAGAAAAGTCTATACTTTCCAGTTGATTATATTGTGAAACCCGCCTACCAAATTTTCCTAATTGTTGACAAATTGGAGTGACATTTTGCCGGTAATTGAGGCAGTAAAGAGAGACAATATTTTCAGAAACCTTAGTATAAGGAAACAACTGTTTGTAACCTAAAGTGGATGAGTCGTATGCCCCAGAATCCTACCAATTCTGTGAGACAGACCAGGTCAACTTCACTAGGTAAAGTTCACGTGAAATTACCCAACACTCTAAACAACAGAACATTAGCAATTCCTAAGAGGAGGACTAAAGTAGACCCTCTTAAATAGTTTAACTCTAAGACAGAACAGGTATTTCAGTCAAATATGACAGAGGTTGTAGGTGGGGCTAAGAGCCTGGCAGATGGGATCAGTTGTCCTTACATGAAGGGAGAGCAATTTAGTGTGAAGCTTTTGCCCAAGGCTATTTCTGAAACAGAAGATAGTAAGGCACAGACAGGGAAAGTGGAAGGAAAGGTAGGGATAGGAGTACTGCCAGAAGTTTCAACAAGTATTCAGCTCTTAAGTAATAAGAATATGATTTGAATAGATGCAGTGCAGTTTAACCAGCTTTTGACAGTGCACATGCAGCTTATGACAGCAATCAACACCCTAACAACAAGCTTGGCGGGTCAACCTGCAGTAAATCAGCAGCAGCCTACAGCAGCACAAGCCACAATTAGACCCAAGCTAATGAAGCTGCTTGATAATGATGACTCATTTTTAAGCATATTTGAGAGTGCTGTGACGGCAAGTGGCTGGCCTAGGGAACAGTGGACTACACAGCTGTATCCAGTTCTATCCAGTGCTGCATTGGAGATGATGTCAGGTTTATTGGCAGATACATTTGCTGATTATGATGTGGTTAAGACAGCAATACTTGAGAAGCATTCTGTTACAAAAGATACATACAGCATATACTTCCAAAGTGGAAGAAAAGAAGCAAAGGAGTCCTAGAGAGAATTTGGAAGGAAGCTGGCAACCTACTTCAATAGATGGCTCAACCTAACATCACTGAGAGCGCAGCCACAGAACTTGGCAGTAACAAGCATCTAGCCAGCCAGAGTGGTTGTGCCACTGAAGGATGTAGAAGAAATTTTTGAGCTTTTGCAGGTGGAACAGTTTATGGAGGCAGTACCATATCACCTGCAGATAACCCTTTGCAATTGGCAGTTTTAAACTCTTAAGGAAGCTGTTTCTTTTGCAGAGGCTAGCGCCATAGCTTGTAGAACAACAAACAATTGTTTGAAGATGGGTGGCAATAACACAGATCAGCGCCTGGGTAAGGAGGGAAGGAAACAGAGGAGTTTTGATGGGAACCGTAAAGGAGGGAAGATCAGTCATCAAGCAAGAGCTGGGTTCAAGGAAGGAAGCTTGCGCAAGAGTCGCCAAGCAGGAAATAGGAGAGCCTACTATGTGTGTGATGACACACCACACTTTGGAAAGAACTGTGAGAGGAAAAATCAACAGCCATGACAGGGTTATACATGACAGGGTTTCCTGGCTGAGAGCCTGGAAAGGGCTGATCACCAGGAGTCAGCAGGGGCAGCAGTAGTGCTTCATGGCAAAGTAGATGGAAGGAATGTTGAAATGCTGTTGGACAGTGGAGCGGATGTACCAGTTCTCCACTCGGAGTTGGTACAAGAAGAGTCATGGTGCTGGGAGAAGTCTTGGTGCATGGCAACACACACAAATACCTCACAGAAGTAATGTTGGACACTTAAAACACTGTTGGACAGTGGAGCAGACATAACAGTTCTGTGCATGGAGTTGGTACCAGAAGAGTCTTGGTGCATGGCAACACACACAAATGCCCCATGGAAGTAGTGGGCATACAGGTGAAACAAACAGATGGTTTGCTTGTTGAACTTCCAGTGAAGGCTGCAGTCTCAGATTAGATCCCACAGAAGTTCCTGGAAGGGAAAAATAGGCCAGAATTCTTGAGGCTGGTAGGCTCAGAAGTTGATGTGTTTGTGACAAGAAGAGCCAGAGCAAGCAAGCCAGCTGAGTTACAAATGGATATTTCAGAGGCAAGACAGTTTGACTTTGACAACTCAATGTTTCCTGGAGGAGGAAAAGCACAGAAGAATCGGGAGCAGAAGCATAGAGAAAGGAAGGCTGATTCTCAGAGCAAGTCAGATGGAGAGGAGGCTCCAAAGAAACCTGGACAGAAAGGGAAAAGTTTTGCTGAGTAACAGAGGATGGATGAGACCTTGCAAGAATTCTGGGCGCAGGATAAGGCCAAAGAGGCAAAAGATTTCATTTTAAGGGAGGAGATCCTTTACCAAGTAGTCAAGGATGAAGATTGGGAATAGCAGAAGTAGCAGTTAGTGGTTCCTTCAGCCTACAGAATATACATTCTAAAACTGGCCCATAATTAACCTATGGGAGGGCGTATGGGCAGGCAACAAACTACCCATAGGATTCTAGAAAGATTCTTCTGGCCAAATGTTTATCTGGACGTTGAAAACATTGCCAACAGTGTCATGATTGTCAGATGACAGCCAGAAAACGTCAAATAGAGAAGGTGCCATTGAAACCACTCCTAATCATTGAAACTCCTTTCCACAAAATAGGAATGGACATGGTGGGACCTCTAGAGCATAGTAAAACTGGTTTCAAGTGGGTCCTAGTGATATGTGACTATGCAACCAGATATCCAGAGGCAATACTGCTTTGTTTGACCTATTAACAGAAGATAGCTGACAAATTGCTCAAGTTTTTCTCTCAAGTAGGGATACCTTCAGAGATTCTGACTGACAATGGAAGTAACCTCATCTCCCAAGCAATGCAGAAACTATACGTGGCCGTTGGCATTAAACCTCTTTGTACCAGTGTTTACCACCTGGAGACAGATAGATTGGTCGAGAAGTTAAATGGGACCATAGTGCAGATGCTACGAAAATTTGTCAGAGACAAGCCAAAGAAGTGGGATCAGTATTTTTCATATCTGTTGTTTGCCTACAGGGAGACTAAACAGGCTTCACCAAGTTTCTCACCATTTGAACTGATCTATAGGCATCACATCAGAGGACCACTAAATGTGTTACAAGAGGAGTGGGAGGTGCATCTGAATTGGTAGTCAGTTACCTGGAAAGTACCACCATTTAAACCTTCTTAGAAAGTACCACAGGGCAAATCTGAATGACATCTTATTTATTCAAACAGGCAGCTATGAAGACACAAGTCTGAAAGAGATGATGACTAAAAAGGACCCTGAGATAATCAAGTGGACTCCCAATGCAGAACTAGCATTTGAGTCTCTAAAGGAGGCATTGTGTTCAGTCCTGGTTTTGAGAAATCTGAATTATAACAAGTCCTTCATACTACAAACAGACATGAGCAACAAAGGACTGGGGGCAGTCTTGATCCAGCGGGCTGACAGGGGGAAAATCCTATTGGCTTTATTAGCAGGAAAATGACACCTGCTGAGATTTGATACTCAACAATTGAGAAGGAGGCGCTAGCATTAAAATGGGCAATATCCAAGTTCCACAACTTCCTGGCAGATGTGCTTTTTTTTTTTTTATCAAAACTGACCATGATCTGTTATGGTGGCTTCATGTGATGTCAATTCAGAACAAAAAATCAGTTTGGTGGATTCTTGCCCAACAAGCATATGATTTCCAGGATAAAAAAAGGTCTCTGGTAAATATCTACTAAATCATATTATTGAGTTAGGAATAAAGTGAATACACCATCTGATGCCTTTTGGTAAATTTCTACCAAATCATATTATTGACTTACACATAAAGTGAATATATCACTTGATGCCTTTTTTTATGCTGATTATGAATATAGTAATCCTTTCTATCGGAAATGAATTTAAGCCCCCCCCCCTATATATGCCAATTCAGGGTATATATTTTGGTAAAGTTCTACAAAATCATATTATTGAGTTAGGAATAAAGTGAATACACCATTCGATGCCTTTTTTTATGCTGATTACGAATATAATAAGCATTTATATCACAAATGAATTTCAGCCCCCCTCCTATTTAGGCTATACCTAACCTAACCCTGAATTGACCTATATAGGGGGGGGGGGGCTGAAATTCATTTCCAATAGAAATGCTTATTAAATTCGTAATCAGCATAAAAAAAAGGCATCAAATGGTGTATTCACTTTATTCCTAACTCAATAATATGATTTTGTAGAACTTTACCTATATATCTACAACTTAACCTAAACTAACCCTGAATTGGCATATATAGGGGGGGGGGGCTGAAATTCATTTCTGGTAGAAATGATTATTATATTTGTAATCAGCATAAAAAAGGGATCAAATGGTGTATTCACTTTATTCCTAACTCAATAATATGATTTGGTAGACCTGCCTTTTTTTAGGCTATGCTGATAACAAATATAATAATCATTTCTATCAGAAATGATTATTATATTTGTAATCAGCATAAAAAAAGGCATTGAATGGCATATTCACTTTATTCCTAACTCAATAATATGATTTGGTAGATATTTACCAGGTTTCTTACCAGGAATTTGACCAAATATATATTACTTTGAGTATATGAAGCCTAGACTACTAGAATCAGGCCAACACTTCATTTGAAAAAAAAATGCTGATTCTACAAAATAAGTTTACCAAATGGTCACAGCAGATAAATAATTTCACAAGAATATACCTTTATCAGTCTTTACTGGGATAGCTCCAGCAGTAGATCCAATAATATATTGCCCTGTATTTCCACTTTGTTGATCCATTTTGCTGTTATTTTGAACTTTATGCCTTTCTTCATTGACTTCACAATGAGCGTTGCCAAAACTTTGAGATATTGCTAAAAGACTTCAATTCCAAATTCTAAACTGTAACTTAGTTTTGATACGATGAACAACTAAAGAGGGAAGATCTATTTTGTTCTGCTTCACACAAAACTAGGTTTAGTTCTGCAACTAGGTAAATTCCCTTATGTTTAAAAATAACAAGTCGATTATCAATCAATCAATCATTTATTATCCACAACTACAAGACAACAAGTAGTACAAGTGGAGTATAAACATAATAATAAAAAAGAAAAACAAAAAAGAACTCAACAAACACTGGCAATTCAATTAAACTAAGAAAAAAACTGTAGAAAACCGTGGTAAGGGGCAAATATTACAAAATGAATCTGCAGAAGGCTTTTTGTGTAGGTCACCAAGCTTTTGAGTTACATCCGTAACATAAAATTTTTTAACTAGATACCGATTTCTGGTCCAGGGCGGCAGAGAAAGAAGAAATTTGCAAAATTTGAGATGTGTCACTTTAATATTTTTTAAATCCTTTAGCTTAAGAACATTAGGTCTTATCTAAATTCATTTTGGGATATATATCCAGTTCCAAAAATTTGTAGCAGGGAATATGAACTACCAATAAATCCTTTTACCCCTTTGATACTCCAAAAAATGTCATCAGATATTTAAAAACCTATTGTCCTCAACTGCAATCAAGTCTTCTTATCGGTTAAAACAAACTAATTATCCCAATTAAACTTCTAAATTCTGCTGATGGGTTATGGGAAGTGCGGGTACTTGATTCACTTTCTCCAAGCAATTTAAGAATTACAGGCCGGCTGGTACAAATACAGCTCTTCATGCTCACTCCCGCTCTCTTCTGCAATCTCCAGAAAAAATGATGAATAGTCTTCTTCTTTTTCATGACTTCATTATGCAATAATAAATACTAATTCATTAGGATCTTCTTTAGAATGCCAATAGATGCCCTACAAATCTTTTTATCTACGTGCCAAGCCAGGTTCGAATTCAGTATTGCAGTGTAGGTATTAGGAGTATTAGCCATAAGGCATAGGCTTTTAAGGGAAGTAGTCTCCACACTCCATAGCTGACAATCGAGTAAAATATGCTGGATCGTTTCATCCGTTGCAAAGCACACCCGGCATAAAGGGGAGTGATGTAGCTCAAATTAAATAACTTACTATTGAGAAGAAGGGAACCTGATTTCAGACTGTAATATAGCGCTGTTTGTAATATAGAATGCAAAGGAGATAAAGTCAATTGACTGTGATTAACATTAGATCTTTGGCTAATAATATCATGTGAGTTGAGGTCAGGGAGAGTTCCTGGATTTAACAAAGAAGTCTTGGCTGCCAGTAAATCCACAATGTCATTATATTTGATACCTTTATGGCTTGGAACATGTTTGAAATAAATCTGGTTGCCTTCAGCCTGGAGGTTCAGAAGCTGTCTTCTAATGTTGAATAAGTCCTTATCATTGGCAACTCTATTAATTTTTTTTTAGCAATAGTATTGCCGATTTGGAGTCAGAAAGGCAAAGAATATTGTCATTAACAATGCTGTAATTTAAGAGAACATCTAGAGCTAAGGGAATGGCACATAATTTAGCTGACAAAATGGAAGATCCAAAAGGAGGGGTAAAAAAGGGTTAAGATTCAGTGATGGAATACATACACCTGCTCCAGCTCTGTCACCCTGAACAGATCCATCAGAATAGATTTTCCTGTAATCAGGGTACAGCTGGGAAATCTGTTCAATTCAATTCAATTATTTAATTCAATTCAATTTATTAAATACTACAATAAATACATAAATACACTTAATTGCTAGAGGTCCCAAGAAGTATAGCTTGTAGAGGACCTCGTATCAATCAAAAATCCACACAAAACAAATCAGGGAAGGAAAAAAAATGCAACCATATCTCAAAAATATAAACACAATCCGAGAAAAATCAACAAAAAACAAAAAGAAAAAACAACAAAAAACAAACAACTGCTACACAATGACCTTTGACTTAATTTTATCCGAAATGAAAATGTCCCGTAATTTATTAAAAATCAAAACCATTAATAATATTATTAAACAACGGGGTTCGAATCTCATTCAACATAATAAGAGAGAAAAAAAGAAAAATAAAACTATATAAAGTAAAGCGGAATAGATAGATAAAGCAAAATGAATAAAGAAATAAAGAAAAAAAACACTATTACTTCAAGCCTTAGAGAATATTTTTCTACAAAGGGAAGAAGAGTTTTTGATAAAAGAAAGTTTACTGGGAATAGAGTTCCAAAGAGCAATTGCTCTCTAAATTGGTGACCTCTGAGCTGCTGAGGATACCCTTTTAGGCAGCCGAAATTGGTGAACAGACCTCCGAAGCAAAGTCTGGTACTTACGTGTTGAAGCTAGATCAAAGTAGGATAAGATGTTTGGAGGAAGCGAGAAATTGAAGGCTCGATGAGCTAGTTTTAGGTTCTGCTTCTTGATAACCACATCTAAGGTATCTAGACCTGTATCACTGCAAAGATCAGCTGTAGGATAGAATCGGGGTAGGCGAAAAGTTGCCTTCACTGCTCTATTTTGTGCTGTTCAGGGTTGCCGAAGGGAAGAATAGTTAGTATTGCCCCATACAGTGCAGCAATAAGAAAGATAAGGAAGGAAAAATGCATAGTAAAGAGAAAGCATTACATCGGGAGGAAGAAATTGATTGGCACGATGAAGCATAGACACTTGACGAGAAATTATAGAATGTGTATAGGAAATATGAGTTTTGAAAGAAAGAAAACAATCAACATGCACACCAAGAAGTATAACACAAGAGCACTGGGGAATTATATCAGTACCATAAAAAACAAAGATTGTTGGGGAAGGTTCACACATGTGGTATGGGGTTCGAAAATGAATAATGCTACTCTTAGAGCTATTCAACAGCACCCCGTTCTGCTCACACCAATCACACACATGGTTGAGAAGAAGCTGAGCCTTAGCAACAGCAGATGGCAGATCATTAGAAACCACAAAAAAATTACTATCGTCTGCAAACAAAACAGTGTGGGTATCAAGGTTGGGAGATGGAGGAAGGTCATTAATATAAATACGAAAGAGGAGTGGTCCCAAAACTGAGCCTTGAGGTACCCCTTTGGAAACCGAAGCTAGATCAGAACATTTCCCATCATAACACACAAACTGAGATCTATTAGACAGGTAAGATTTAAACCATTCAAAGGCAGTTCCCCAAACTCCAAGTAGAGACAGTTTTCCCAGTAAGACAAAATGATCTACCATGTTGAAAGCTTTATAAAAATCAAGAAATAGTCCTAGAACACAACGATCCTTGTCTATGTTAACACGCAAAAGTTCTATAACATCAGCAAGAGCACTTGTAGTAGAGAGTTAAGGTCGGAAGCTATATCGGTGATCAGACTGAACAAAGCAAATTTAAGTTGAAGCACTAATAAACAGGAATGAATAAAACTTCTTGTGCACAACTGATACAAGTAATTTAAAGAAAGTTGGAAGAAGTGATATAGGTGTATAATTTAACCCTTAGCTGGGGTCTGAAGGTGAGCTTGCCCCAATATAGCTTGGCTTGGCTTCTTAAAAAGGGAGAGTACTTTTGTAATTTTAAACGAATCAGGGTATACACCTTTTGAAATAGATAGATTAAAAATATGGGTAAGAGGTTCAATAACATAAGAAGAAACAGACTTAAGCACATGGTTTGTTAGCCCAAGCGCATCAGCTGTGTTACTGCTACTTAAAGAAGAAATAAAATCACAGATCTCTATGCTTGTACAAGGAGTTAGAGAAATACTTCTCTCAGCTGGTGAAGATTTACCTAGTTTGGGAAAGGAGGGGGTCTTAACAGTTGGTAGGGTGGTAAAGTAAGAGTTGAAGGCACTAGGTACAGCTGCTTTGTCAATAGTTGAACTATCTGCATTCTTGAAGGCAGTAGGCTGTTTATTTGACTGTTTCCTACGAGATAAAGCTTCATTAACTACACTCCAAACTCTTTGTAAATTACCTTTGCATTCCTGAATTTTCAACAAAAAATAATTCTTCTTAGCTAGTCTAATTGTTGATGTTAATTCATTCCTATAATGCTTATACTTTGATAAATCATCAGGATCAAGGCTTTTGCAAACCAGCTTAAAAAGCCCTGACTTCTGCATTGTTGATCTCTCAAGATTTGGAGACATCCAAGGCATTTTGGGTTTATATTTACTTGAAGATTTTACTAGGGGAAAAGTTTTTTCAATTAGTGTTGTCAGCCGACTTATTAATGAGCCTGAAGCCCTATTAACATCATCAGAATTCATTACTGAACACCAATCACTAGCACTAAGATCAGACATAAGGTTATGAACATTACTCTGACTATAAGTTCTTGAATAAGACTCACTTCTGGTATCCTCTTGGATCAGCATTTTTAATCTGGGAACAGAACAATAAATTGGAAAATGGTCAGAAAGATCACAGAAAATAATACCAGAGGAAAATTTAATATCATTTTTAGAAGACAGAAAAATGTTGTCAATCAGAGCTGCAGAAGATCTGACTGGATCAACACGAGTAGGAAAGAAAATGCAAGGAAGAAGGCCAGAGGAAGAAAAAGATTAAAAAAAAACGGTCAGACTCATTATCACACCCAATTTTCAATAAACTGCAGTTAAAGTCTTCAAGCATAAAAACATTTCTTGAAGCAAGCTTATCAATTGAGTACATTTCATCAATTAATTCAGAAAATTTCGCAATTGGGAAAGGTGGAGGCTTATAAAATAAACAAATAGTGTCACAACTTACTGTATCACATGACAGGTCAACAATCAAAGCATACAAGCTTCTATTATTTATGACTGGATCAAAAATCGTCTCAAGATCTGAACGTCTCATAACATTAAGATTACTTCTGACAGAAAGGGATATACCACAAGAGCACTTAGTTAGAAATCTAGTTGAGTGGTATGCAGTAAAACCTGGTATGTCATACAGAGACATATCATCACTTGAAGACCGGAATTTGGCTTTATTTATTGGAATAAGTTCTGCTTGAAAAATAAGTGGACTCATTTCCCACGGCGGAGTGTCAGTAAAGGGGTACGCATTGAGGGAATACTGACTCTAATTTGGGACATCCAGTTGAAATTAATTCCAAGATAAATGACCATTGGTGCCCTTTGGGACCATTGGTGACCGAGCTGCCTTCAGTGCAAAGGTATGATTGTAGACAACATGCTTACTTCCATAAGATTGAATACACGAGAACTATTTCTTCCTTTGACTGGACGCCCTTTAACTTAGAGAAACCAAACCAGAAAGTTGTTTTAATTTATACAGAGGAGTATACCTGTGCAAACTAAGAGCAATTCGAATATCTGAATTTTGTAACGATTCCAGGGTTTTAAATGCACAATGTTGAACGAATTGAGAAGAATTGGATACCATATTCTAGAATAGGTGGGATATATAATTTATAAGAATGCAAAATTACATTAGGGTGGCATGCCAATTTTCTTCCAGCAATTCTCTAAAGAACGCAATGTCTCTGAATGATCATGGATTTCAAAAAATTAATATGTGCATGCCACAACTTTTTAGAATCTAACCATAGGCCAGGCAGCTTCACTAAGTTGCAATATGGAATTTCACTAGAGAAAATGTGAAGTTGATTGGAAGGATCTCTTGAGCAATTCGCAAATATAATGGCTTTGGTTTTACTGATTGAAATTGGAAAACCAAAAGCTAAGGAGAATCTCTGAGCTAATCTTATATCCTGTTGAATAAGACTTTGGAGAATTACAATTTCCTTTCCCAACTTCCAAAAAATCAAATCATCTGCGTTAAGGCCAATTAATGAGTGAGATAATTGGAATTCTGAAACACACAAATTGAACAGAAGGGGACTCAAAATCGTGCCTCGAGGAAGACCTTTAGTAATGGGGTTCATCTCTCCCCTAATTGGTTTAATTGCATGGTGATGCACAACACCATCGCGGGAGGATCCTCTATAGGAGGACAACTGCGGCAGGGTGTAAGATCCAGGTCTATGGACAACGGCCTCTGCAAAGGGCTGCCTCGACACTTTCGGGGTACCAGTACGACTGGGGACCTTTCGGTCAACTCTATGCCCACTAGAGGAGTGGCACCCCTCGAGGAAATTATAGCCTAGTAAACGACACAGCATTCGCACGGGATTCTGACTAATGGACAATTCTTCTGGGCTTGGTGTGTTTTGACGGGCGTCTTCAGGCTGAAAAATTTATTCCTAGCTAATTTATCTATTATGGGCTGCCTTCCCGTAGTAGCATAATATTTGTGGGCATGAATACATAATGAGTCGGATGTAATAGGTTTGAGATTGTCTGTGCAGGATTTCGACTCTTGTTGATAGAAGAGCATCGCCAAGTGCTGGAAACCATGTTGTGACCAAGATGGGCCCAGGATTGCACAAAGCCTCCATTCATGGAGGTCCCAGGGACTCCTTACTGTCCAGTTCTAAGCCGGCTGAAGCCCTTCGGTGTAGACTTGAGAAGATATGTGATCCCCGTCCTGCACTGGTATCTGGGATAATTGCTTTTCCTGAGGCGAAAATAATGTCAATGATTTAAAGAATATGAAAATTGGAGCTTGGAATATTACGACGATAAAAAATGACTAAGGTATCGACATTTTGACTGACGAATTCAGACGATTCAAACTGAATTTATTAGGAGTGTCAGAAACTCATATCCCAGGGGTAGGAAGCCTGAAAATAGGTGATATAGAATTTGTTGATTCAGGCAGGAAGAATGGGGTACATAGACAGGGAGTAGGGCTCATGATGAATAAGGAAGCTGCTTAGTCTTGTTCAGGCTGGGAAGGTATTAATAATAGAATACTAATTGTTAATTTTATGACTAAAAAGTTCAGGATATCAGTTATAGCAGTATACGCCCCTGTAGAGCCGACTGACGGAGATACTAGTGACTCAGATGAATTTTACTTACAGTTACAGGAGCAAATAGACAAGGTCCCAGGTAGAAATATGATGTTATTACTGGGAGATTTTAACGCCCATGTCGGTAGAAATAGGGACATATGGTATCCTATCCTAAGTAAATATGGTGTAGGAAAAGAAAACAGTAATGGATAGACTTGCAATTTCGTAGGTATAACGATCTAGTTATAACCAATACGGTGTTTGGTCATAAAATGGCTCATAAGTTAACATGGTATTCACGTGATGGTAAGACAACCTTATTGATTATGTTATAGTAAACAACAGACTGGAAGGATCCATAGAAGATACTAGGATATATAAGAGTGCTTTTATTGATGTTAAAAGTAAAGATCACCATCTAGTAGTGTCAAGGGTTAATTTAAAGCTGAAATATCGGAAGGGTAACTACCTCCCGGGAAGTTATGATGTTGGTAGACCCCAGGATGAGAATATGAGAGAAACTTTTCCGGAACAGTTGAATGCTAAACTTAAGAGTTTAAAATTTGATAATGTGGAAGATGGTGGAATAGTTTTAAAAAAATAATTTGTGAAGTTGCTGAAGGTGTATTAGGGAAGAAAGCTAGAACTACAGCTAAGAATATTAACGAAAAAGCTTTATGTTTAATAGAAAGAATAAAAGACTTGTACAAGAATTATCTGAGTGATAGATCATATGAAAACAAAAGAATGTAAAGAAAGTGGAGAAAGCATTAAAATATGAACTAGGAGGTGTGTAGTGGAGGCCGTGGACAAAATTGCCGAGGATCTGGAAGATGCAGTTAGACGGCGTAATAGTAAAATATTGTACTGGCATGTTAACAAATTGAGAGGGAGCAGTCAATCCAGACTTAACCCAGTTAACGATAGGAATGGGGCCACAATTAGCGATAAGGAAAAAACTAAAGAGAGATGGGCCGATCATTTTGAGAATTTGCTTAACCGAGATAGAGTTGCAGGAAAAGTTATAGAGGAAAATGAAAATTTTGTGATACCTGGGATGTGAAGGAAGATTTGTTTTGTGAGGAGGAATTAGCAACAGTACTAAAAGGATTAAAAAATAACAAGGCTCCAGGTGCTGATAGGGTGGTAAATGAGTTTCTTAAATATGGTGGCTCAGAGCTAAAAAAATAAGTTACTAAAGATTATGAATATGATTTTTGAAAAAGGGGAAGTACCTAACGATTTTAGGAAAACCTTAATTAAGCCTTTTTATAAGAAAGGTGATAAAAACGAGTTTGGCAATTATCGAGGCATTAGTCTAGTCTCTGTAGGTAGCAAATTACTTAGTAATATGATAATTTTTAGACTGAGGGATGACGTAGACAAAGTTTTAAGAGAAGAACAGTGCGGTTTTAGAAAAGATAGAGGATATGTCGACCAAATTTTCATTCTTAGGTTAATAATTGAGAAGTGTCTGAGATGTCAAACACCATTGGTCCTCAGTGTTATAGATTATGAGCAAGCGTTCGATTCTGTTGATAGAAGATGTATAGTATACCTTGTATGGTATACCAGACAAATACATTAAAGTGATTAGTGCTATTTACGAGAATAACACTGTTGCGGTTAAGGTAGGAAATGAGCTTAGCAGCTGGTTTTGTATTAAATCAGGAGTTAAGCAGGGTTGTGTTCTATCCCGCTTTATATGGATTATTTTGATGGACTTTGTTTTAAGGAGCACAGGAAAGGCAATGGGAGATCACGGAATCAAATGTGGAGGAAAAAGTCTCCTGGACTTAGATTAAGCGGATGCTTTAAGCATCCTAGATGAAAGTGTGAGCAAAATGATTCTAGTTTTAGAGGTTTTGTGAGTTCAGGGTGCTAGAATTGGTTTGAAAATTAATGTTAGGAAGACTAAGTTACAAAGGCCAGGAATAATCGAAGATGAAAAGGTGACGCTGGGTAATGAAAAGATTGATCAGGTGGGCAGCTTCACTTACCTTGGTAGTATTATTAGTAAAGATGGTAGGAGCGGTGAAGATGTTAAAAGAAGAATAGCCAAGACTCAGGGTGCTTTTTTTACATTAAAAAAAGTTTGGAAGAATAGGCAGATAAGTCTGCAAACCAAAACTAGAATATTGGAAGCTACAGTGATGACAGTTGTCAAATATGGCTCTGAAGCATGGACGCTCCGAAAAGCGGATGATGATTTGCAAGATGTTTTCCAGACAAATTGCTTATGGATTGTTCTTGATACCCGGCTGACTGACCGTATTTCAAACAATAGGCTATACGAAATATGTGGTTTAATACCGCTCTCTAGGGCTATAATGAAAGAAAGGTTGAAGTGGCTAGGGCATGTTGTGCGGATGAAGGATGACAGATTGCCGAAGATTATTCTTTTTGGTGAACCGTCTAGGGCTAAACGGAAAGCAGGTCGTCCTCGTCTGGGGTGGGAGGACGTCAAAAAGAAAGATTTAAATGAAATGGGAACTTCGTGGGCGGGTGTTAAAAGAGATGCTTCGAATAGATTGGGGTGGAGGAGGAGCGTTTGTAGTTGTGTTGGCCTCAGGCGGCTTGGTGCTGCAGTGAGTTGTTCGTAGTAGTAGTAGTATATTCATTAACTTGAACATGAATACTTCTATCACTTAGAAAGAACTTCATGAAACTTATGAAAGAGTATGGAAAATCCAGGTTAATTAAAAGGTCTATCAGTTTATCATGTACTACATTTCCATAGACATTTGACAAGTCTAACAGAACTGCCATTGTGGCCTGTCTGTTTTTGAGAGAGTTACAAGCATCAATTTCAAGGCGAGTGATGTTGTCGACAGAGCTATGTCCTTTTCTGAAGCCTTTTTGTTCTCTTGGAAAAAGATTATTAATTTCAGCAAACCACTCAATTCTTGATAGAATAAGCCTTTCAAGGACTTTACTGAAAGTTGATAAAACAGATATATTTCGTCAAGACTTGGGGTAAATAGATGGGTAAGAAGGTTTTAAAGCAGGAAAGATCCAGGCAATTTTTCAAGCATATGGGAACTTTTGGCTTGACCAAACAAGATTATACACACTTAAGAGGGCGGTATGGAAAACTTCCGGGGACTAGAAAATCCATTTTATGCAACTGCAAACATGACCTAAAGAAGAGCTTATATGATAAACTTAGTTGTGTGTTAACTCTCTAAAGTGAAAATGGTTCCGTCGAGAAACTCTTGTGTAAAGAAGTATAAGGTCAGGAACAGAATGGAGATCAAGGGAAAAGAGAATCAAAATCATTAAATATATGAATATCAGAAACATATGTACAAACAGTCAATAATGTTCAAAATAAGAATCACTGAAACAAAACCTCGTTTTTAGTTTTTAAAGTTGCCATGTTATTTAGAGTGATCGACAGTTCAGCATAAAATAAATTCAGAAACATCAACTTCTGTACGTTATTTTCTATAGCGTTTTATTTTAATAGCGTTCTGCAAAATAGATTTCAGAAACCTTCCTATATTGTACCAGTTTTCCACCAAAGGTTTTTCCATAAGATATTAAATTGTACCATTTGATCTACTAATACTACTTACTACTCACTGAAACACCAAGTCACCTGAATCCAACACAGATACGCACGCTCCCTCTCCATCCAAGTTATTCAACACCACCCTCTGTACAACCTCCCAGAGGTTTCAATTTCACTCAAATCTTCCCCACGACATCATCCCATTCGAGGACGACCTACTTTTCGTTTGGTCCTATTGGCCTCAAGGACAATCTTTGGCAATCTGCCATCCTTCATCTGCCGATTGTGTCTTAGCCATTTCAACATTTCTCTCGTTAAATCCCTGGAGAGGGGATTGAACCAAATTTTTGTTTGGCTTATTATTTCAGATGTGGTGAGTCAGTTCTATAGCTTCAGATATTGTGGTCTTGGCTCTCAGACTTATCTTCCTATACTTCCAAACCTTTTCAAATGTAAAAAAAATCACCCTGGGTCTTGGCTATTCTGTATTTAACACTTTTACTACAGCCATTGCTACTAATGATATAACATCTTAAGTAAGTGAAGATATACATCTGATCCATATTCTCGTTAACTAATAGCACTTCTTCACTTACGCTTATTCCTAGGCTTAGCGACTAAGTCTTTTTGACGTTAATTTTCAAATCGATGCTTACGGTCTGAGCTCATCAAATATCTAAAAGTCCATTTTTACTACAATTTTCATCTGAAAAGCTTAAATCATCAGCATAATCTGAGTCTAGGAGAGCTTTACTTCCCCATGCGATTCCGTCTTCTTCTTTTGCCTTTGTAAAATTGGTTTATGAGGGACATTACGTAAAGAACTTGTTCTGAAAAGATATATTCGGGGGGAGACAAAAAGTTGGGGGAGGGGGGCCGTTCTGTGTCTCAAGTGCATAATAAAAGTATTAAAGAAGTGGGGGGGGGTGCGGGGGAAGGCGGGGGGGGGGGGTATTTGGGGGCCCGGGGGGATCTTCTGTGTCTCAAGCTTGCCACAAAACGTGTAAAATAATGGGAGAGGGTGGGGCAAAAAAGTTGGGCGGGGCCCCTTTGGGGTTTGGGTAGGGGACCTTACAACGTTGTTCAAATGGAACTTGTGTATTATAACGACCAAAGAGTTTCACCCCAAATCATCTTCTAAAATGTCTCAAACTGTTTCGTCCAAAAAATCCCTAAAATGCCGATTAATTTGTTTTGCCCAAATAATCCCCTAAAAGTAAATCCTGCGTGTTCCTTTGTTTCGGCATCCCTGCGCTGTCACATTTGAAAAAACGTTACATAATTTATTCATGGTTTATTGATCCACTAACGGGCCAATGAAACCTTTTTCAAGGTCAATCAGGGGATGTTTCTAAGCCTATTTAATACAGACGGGAGTGACGCAATATCTTCACTGATGTTACATAATTTATTCATTGTTTATTGATCTACGAAGGGGAAGTAGATTTCTGGGAAATTGATTACATAATCAACGGGGAT
Organism: Artemia sp. Qi Xiang Cuo; assembly: GCF_049724085.1. Classification (NCBI taxonomy): domain Eukaryota; kingdom Metazoa; phylum Arthropoda; class Branchiopoda; order Anostraca; family Artemiidae; genus Artemia; species Artemia sp. Qi Xiang Cuo. The sequence goes on along the minus strand of NC_142808.1, from coordinate 589,604 downwards.
GTCTCTAAGTGTATTGATCTACGAAGGGGACATATTTATGGGAAATTGATTTGCATAATCGACGGGGATGTTTCTAAGTGTATTGATCCACTAAGGGGACAGGATTTCTGGGAAATTGATTTGAATAATCGACGGGGAATTCTACCTTGAGGGGATTTCATTTTTAAATATGGCTTCTCTGGTCTTTAGGTCTGAGAGATAAATATTAATATTCTGTCGAGGCCATAATAGGGTAACTAGGAACACCTTAGATTTTTTCAGAAACTCATACGAGATCAAGACAGATTGAATAAATTTTACGCGAGAAATGGTTTCCTAGGAATTTCAAATGTGACAGCGCAGGGATGCCGAAACAAAGGAACACACAGGAATTACTTTTAGGGGGTTATTTGGGCGAAACAAATTAATCGGCATTTTAGGGATTTTTTGAGCGAAACAGTTTGAGACATTTTAGAAGATGATTTGGGGTGAAACTCTTTGGGCGTTATAATACACAAGTTCCATTTGAACAGTGTTGTAAGGTCCCCTACCCAAACCCCAAAGGGGCACCCGCCCAAATTTTTTCCCCACCCTCCCCCATTTTTTTACACGTTTTGTGGCAAGCTTGAGACACAGAAGGTCCCCCCCGGGCCCCCAAATACCCCCCACCTTCCCCTGGCCCCCCCATTTTTTAATACTTTTTTGCACTTGAAACACAGAAGGGCTCCCCTCCCCCAAACTTTTTGTCTCCCTCCGAATATATCTTTTCAGAACAAGTTCTTTGCGTAATGTCCCTCATAAACCAATTTTACAACTTGAAGTTCTCATCCTTATCACCCACAACTTTACATTATGACTTTTTGAATACCCCAACACAAAGCAATACTTTTGAAAAGGCTTTATTATATCTTTTCAGAACAAGTTCCTTTCTTAATATCCCTCTTAAACCTATTTTACAAGTTGAAGTACTCATCCTTTTCACCCACAACTTTACCTTACGGCTTTTTGAATACCCCAACACCAAGCAATACTTTTCAAAAGGCTATATTAAATTATTTCAGAACAAGTTCTTTTCTTAATGTCCCTCCTAAACCAATTTTACAAGTTGAAGTACTCATCTTTTTCACCCACAACTTTAATTTATGGCTTTTTTGAATACCCCACCACCAAGCAATACTTTTCAAAGGCTTTATTATATTTTTCAGAACAACTTCTTTTCTTAATATCCCTCTTAAATCCATTTTACAAGTTTAAATACTTATCTTTTTCACACACAACTTTACCTTCCCAAACAACAAGCAATACTTTTCAAAAGGCACTATTATATTATTTCAGAACAAGTTCTTTTCTTAATGTCCCTCCTAAACCAATTTTACAAGTTGAAGTACCCGTCCTTTTCAGCCATAACTTTACTTCATGGCTTTTTGAATACCCCAACACCAAGCAATACATTTTAGTTTTAGTTAAGTTTCTTTGGACTTGTAGTTTAGTTTTAGCTAAGAGTTTTAGTTTAGAATTTTAGTCTAGATTCTTAGCTTAGAGTTTTTCGTTGCAATTTTAGGTTATTTTAGTATTAGTTAAGAGTTTTAGTTTAGAGTTGTAGTTTACTTTTAGTAAAGAGTTTTAGTTTAGAGTTGTAATTTAGTTTTAGTTTAGAGTTGTTGTTTAGTTTTAGATATGAGTTTTAGTTTAGAGTTTTAGTTTGATATTAGCTTATTGTTTTAGTTAGAGCTATAGTTTAGTTTAGTTGTAGTTCAGAGTCTAGAGTTTCAAGTTAGACTCTCAGCACTTAGAGTTTTAGTTAGAGTTATATTTTATTTTAGTTTTAGTTAATTGTGTTTGGACTTGTAGTTTAGTTTTAGCTAAACGTTTTAGTTTAAAGTTTTAGCCTAGAGTCATTAGAATTTTAGAACTTAGAGTTTTTCGTTGCACTTCTAGTTTAGTTTAGTTTTAGATAAGAGTTTTAGTTTAGAGTTTCAGTTTGGTATTATCTTATAGTTTTAGCTAGAGTTATAGTAATTAAGAGTTTTAGTTTAGAGTTAAGAGTTTTAGTTTTGAGTCTTAGCTTAGAGTTTTAGTTAGAGTTATTGTTTAGTTTCAGTTAAGAGTTTTTGTTTAGATTTTAGAGTTTTAGTTTAGACTTTAGAGTTTTAGTTAGAGTCTTAGTTTAGAGTCTTTGCTTAGAGTTTTAGTTCTATTTATAGCTTAGTTTAGTTTTAGTTGAGAATTTAGAGTTTTAGCTTAGAGTCTTAGCTAGAGTTTTTATTAGAGTTATAGCTTAGTTTTGTTCTAGTTAGGAGCTTTAGTTTAGATCTCTAGTTTAGTTTTACTTAAGAGTTTTAGTTTAGAGTTTATAGTTTTAGTTTACAGTTTTACTCTAGAGTTCTAGTTAGATATATAGTTTTAGTTTAGTTTTAGTTAAGAGTTTTAGTTTATATATAGGAGTTTTAGTTTTGAGTCTACTTAGAGTTTTAGTTAGAGTTATAGTTTAATTTAGTTTTAATTCAGAGTTTTAGTTTAGAGTCTTAGCTTGGAGTTTTAGTTAGCGTTGTAGTACAGTTTAGTTTTATTTAAGAATTTTAGTTTAGAGGCGTTGTTTAGTTTTAGATAAGAGTTTTAGTTTAGAGTTTAGAGTTTTAGTTAAGAGTTTTTGTTTAGAGTTTAGAACTTTAGTTTAGAGTTTAAAGTTTTAGTTTAGAGTCTTTGCTTAGAACTTTAGATAATTATAGATTATTTTAGTTTAAGTTAAGAGTTTATTTAGAGTTATAGTTTAGTTTAGTTTTAGTTAAGAGTTTTCGTTTTTAGTTGTTGTTTAGTTTTAGAAAAGAGTTTTAGTTTAGAGTTTAGAGTTTTAGTTTGAGTCTTAGCCTACAGTTTTTGTTATAGTTTAGTTTAGTCTAAGTTTAGAGTCTAGAGTTTTATGTCAGAGTCTTAGCTTAGAGTTTTAGTTAGAGTTTAGAGTTTTAGTTTAGAGTCTTAGATTAGAGTTCTAGTTCTATTTATAGCTTAGTTTAGTTTTAGTTGAGAATTTAGAGTTTTAGTTTAGAGTCTTAGCTTAGAGTTTTTTTAGAGTTATAGTTTAGTTTAGTTTTAGTTAGGAGCTTTAGTTTAAATCTCTAGTTTAGTTTTACTTAAGAGTTTTAGTTTAGAGTTTATAGTTTTAGTTTACAGTTTTAGTTTAGAGTTTTAGTTAGAGTTATAGTTTAGTTTTAGTTAAGAGTTTTAGTTTAGATATTGGAGTTTTAGTTTCGAGTCTAAGCTTAGAGTTTTAGTTAGAGTTATAGTTTAGTTTAGTTTTAGTTTAGAGTTGTAGTTTAGTTAAGAGTCTTAGTTTAGAGTCCTAGCCTAGAGTTTTAGTTAGTGTTATAGTTTAGTTTAGTTTTAGTTAAGAATTTTAGTTTAGAGGTGTTGTTTATTTTTAGATAGAGTTATAGTTTTAGTTTATTTAAGAGTGTTAGTTTAGATATAGGAATTTTAGTTTTGAGTGTTAGCTTAGAGTTTTAGTTAGAGTTATAGTTTATACTTTAGTTTTAATTCAGAGTTTTAGTTTGGAGTCTTAGCTTGGAGTTTCAGTTAGAGTTATAGTTTTTTAAGTTTTAGTTAAGAATTTTAGTTTAGAGGCGTTGTTTAGTTTTATATAAGAGTTTTAGTTAAGAGTTTTTGTTTAGAGTTTTAGTTTAGAGTTTTAGTTTAGAGTATTAGCTTAGAGTTTTAGTTAGTTATAGATTATTTTAGTTTTGTTTAAGAGTTTAGTTAGAGTTATAGTTTAGTTTAGTTTTAGTTAAGAGTTTTAGTTTTGAGTTGTTTTTTACTTTTAGATATGAGTTTTAGTTTAGAGTTTTAATTTGGAGTCTTAGCCTATAGCTTTTGTTAGGTATAGTTTAGTTTAGTTTAAGTTTGGAGTCTAGAGTCTTATGTTAGAGTCTTAGCTTAGAGTTTTAGTTAGAGTTTAGAGATTTAGTTTAGAATCTTAGCTTAGAGTTTTAGTTTTATTTATAGTTTAGTTTGTTAGAGTTCAAAATTTTAGCTTAGAATCTTAGCTTAGAGTGTTTGTTCGAGTTATAGTTTAGTTTTAGTTAAGAAATTTAGCTTAGATCTCCAGTCTAGTTACACTTAAGAGTTTACTTTAGAGTTTATTGTTTTAGTTTCCCGTTTTACTTTAGAGTTTAAGCTAGATTTTAGTTTTAGTTAAAAGTCTTAGTTTAGATATTGGAGTTTTATTTTTGAGTCTTAGCTTAGAGTTTTAGTTAGAGTTTTAGTTTAGTTTCATTTTAATTCAGAGTTTTAGTTTAGAGTCTTAGCTCAGAGTTTTAGTTAGAGTTATAGTTTAGTTTTAGTTAAGAATTTTAGTTTAGAGGCGTTGTTTAGTTTTCGATAAGAGTTTTAGTTTAGAGTTTTAGTTAAAGTTATTGTTTAGTTTAGTTTAGAGTTATAGTTTAGTTTTAGGTAAGAAATTTAGTTTAGAGGTTAGAGTTTTTGCTTAGATTCCTATCGTAGAGTTTTAGTCAGAGTTATAGTTTAGTTTAGTTTTTGTTAGTTACAGATTAGTTTATTTTTATTTAATAGTTTAGTTAGAGTTATAGTTTAGTTTAGTTTTAGTTAAGAGTTTTAGTTTTGAGTTGTTGTTTAGTTTTAGATAAGACATTTAGTTTAGAGTTTTAGTTTGGAGTCTTAGCCTACAGTTTTGTTAGAGTTATAGTTAAGTTTAGTTTATGTTTGAAGTCTAGAGTTTTATGTTAGAGTCTTAGCTTAGAGTCTTAGTTAGCGTTTAGAGATTTAGTTTAGAGTCTCAGCTTAGAGTTTTAGTTCTATTTATAGTTTAGTTTAGTTAGTTAGAGTTTAGATTTTTAGTTTAGAGTCTTAGAATAGAGTTTTAGTTCTATTTATAGTTTAGTTCAGTTTTAGTTGAGAATTTTGAGTTTTAGTTTAGAGTCTTAGCTTAGAGTTTTAGTTAAAGTTATAGTTTAAATTAGTTTTAGTTAAGAATTTTAGTTTAGAGGTGTTGTTTAGTTTTAGATAGAGTTATAGTTTTAGTTTAGTTTTAGTTAAGAGTTTTAGTTTAGATATAGGAATTTTAGTTTTGATTGTTAGCTTAGAGTTTTAGTTAGAGTTATAGTTTTTTTTTTTTTTTTAGTTAAGAATTTTAGTTTAGAGGCGTTGTTTAGTTTTAGATAAGAGTTTTAGTTTAGAGTTAAAGTTTGGAGTCTAGAGTTTTATGTTAGAGTCTTAGCTTAGAGTTTTAGTTAGAGTTTAGAGATTTAGTTTAGAATCTTAGCTTAGAGTTTTAGTTCTATTTATAGTTTAATTTAGTTAGTTAGAGTTCAGAGTTTTAGTTTAGAGTCTTAACTTAGAGTTTTATTTCTATTTATAGTGTAGTTTAATTTTAGTTGAGAATTTAGAGTTTTAGTTTAGAATATTAGCTTAGGTTTTAGTTAGAGTTATAGTTTAGTTTTAGTTAGGAGCTTTAGTTTAGATCTCTAGTTTTGCTTTACATAAGAGTTCTATTTTAAAGTTTATAGTTTTAGTTTACAGTTTTACTTTAGAGTTTTAGTTAGAGTTATAGTTTTAGTATAGTTTTAGTTAAGAGTTTTAGTTTAGATTTTGGAGTTTTAGTTTTGAGTCTTAGCTGAGAGTTTTAATTAGACCTATAGTTTAGTTTAGTTTTATTTCAGAGTTTTAGTTTTGAGCGTTAGCTAAAAGTTACAGTTAGAGTTATATTTTAGTTTAGTTTTAGTTAAGAATTTTAGTTTAGAGGTGTTGTTTGGTTTTAGACAAGAGTGTTTGTTTAGATTTTAGAGTTTTCGTTAGAGTTATAGTTTAGACTTATAGTTTAGTTTCAGTTAAGAGTTTTAGTTTAGAGTTGTAGTTAAGTTTTAGTTAAGAGTTTTAGTTTAGAGTATTAGCAGAGAATCTTAACTTACAGTTTTATTTAGAGTTATAGTTTAGTTTCAGTTAAGCGCTTTAGTTTAGACTTGTAGTTTAGTTTTAGTTAAGAGTTTTAGTTTAGAGTTTAAAGTTTTAGTTAGATTTATATTTTAGTTTAGTTTAGAGTTGTAGTTTAGTTAAGAGTTTTAGTTTAGAGTTTTCGTTAGAGCTATAGTTTAGTTTAGTTTTAATTAAGAGTTTCTCAGCCTTAGCCTACAGTTCTAACTTAGCCTAGTTAGAGTTAGAGTTTTAGTTTAGAGTCTTAGCTTAGAGTTTTAGTTATATTTATAGTTCAGTTTAGTTTTAGTTGAGAATTTAGAGTTTTAGTTTAGAGTCTTAGCTTAGTGTTTTAGTTAAAAGTATAGTTTAGTTTTGGCTAATAGCTTTAGTTTAGATCTCTAGTTTAGTTTTACTTAAGAGTTTTAGTTTAGAGTTCATAGTTTTAGTTTACAGTTTTACTTTAGAGTTTTAGCTTGAGTTATAGTTTTAGTTTAGTTTTAGATAAGAGTTTTGGTTTAGATGTTGAAGTTATAGTTTTAAGTCTTAGCTTAGAGTTTTAGTTAGAGTTATAGTTTAGTTTAATTTTAATTCAGAGTTTTAATTTTAGTTAAGAGATTAGTTAGAGTTATAGTTTAGCTTAGTTTTAGTTAAGAGTTTTAGTTTTGAGTTGTTGTTTAGTTTTAGATAAGAGTATTAGTTTAGAGTTAAAGTTTGGAGTCTAGAGTTTTATGTTAGAGTCTTAGCTTAGAGTTTTAGTTAGAGTTTAGAGATTTTGTTTAGAATCTTAGCTTAGAGTTTTAGTTCTATTTATAGTTTAGTTTAGTTAGTTAGAGTTCAGAGTTTTAGTTTAGAGTCTTAGCTTAGAGTTTTAGATTAGAGTATTAGCCTACAGTTTTTTTAGAGTTATAATTTAGTTTAGTTTTAGTTTGGAGTCTTGAGTTTTAAGTTAGATTCTTAGCTTAGAGTTTTGGTTAGAGTTTAGAGTTTTAGTTTAGAGTCTTAGCTTAGAGTTTTAGTTATATTTATAGTTTAGTTTAGTTTTAGTTGAGAATTTAGAGTTTTAGTTTAGAGTCTTAGCTTAGTGTTTTAGTTAAAGTTATAGTTTAGTTTTGGCTAGGAGCTTTAGTTTAGATCTCTATTTTAGTTTTACTTAACAGTTATAGTTTAGAGTTCATAGTTTTAGTTTACAGTTTTACTTTAGAGTTTTAGCTTGAGTTATAGTTTTAGTTTAGTTTTAGATAAGAGTTTTGGTTTAGATGTTAAAGTTATAGTTTTAAGTCTTAGCTTAGAGTTTTAGTTAGAGTTATAGTTTAGTTTAGTTTTAGTCAAGAATTTTAGTTTAGAGGTGTTGTTAGTTTTAGATAAGAGTGTTAGTTTAGAGTTTAGAGTTTTAGTTAGAGTTATAATTTACTTTAGTCTTAGTTAAGAGTTTTAGTTTAGACTTATAGCTTAGTTTTCGTTAACAGTTTTAGTTTAGGGTTGTAGTTAAGTTTTAGTTAAGAGTTTTAGTTTAGAGTATTAGCTTAGAATCTTAACTTAGAGTTTTATTTAGAATTATAGTTTAGTTTAGTTTCAGTTAAGAGATTTAGTTTAGACATGTAGTTTAGTTTTAGTTAAGAGTTTTAGTTTAGAGTTTATAGTTTTAGTTTAGGGTTTTAGCTTAGAGTTTTAGTTAGAAATATAGTTTAGTTTAGAGTTGTAGTTTAGTTAAGAGTTTTAGTTTAGAGTTTTAGTTAGAGCTATAGTTTAGTTTAGTTTTAGTTAAGAGTTTTAGTTTAGAATTGTAGTTTAAATATAGTTAAGAGTTTTAGTTTGGAGTCTTAGCTTAGAGTTTTAGTTAGTTATAGATTATTTTAGTTTTAATTAAGAGTTTAGTTAGAGTTAAGAGTTTTAGTTTTGAGTTGTTGTTTAGTTTTAGATAAAAGTTTTGGTTTAGAGGTTTAATTTGGAGTTTTAGCCTACAGTTTTTGTTAGAGTTATAGTTAAGTTTAGTTTAAGTTTGGAGTCTAGAGTTTTATGTTAGAGTCTTAGCTTAGAGGTTTAGTTAGAGTTTATAGATTTAGTTTAGAGTCTTAGCATAGAGTTTTAGTTCTATTTATAGTTTAATTTAGTTAATCAGAATTCAGATTTTTAGTTTAGAGTCTTAGATTAGAGTTTTAGTTCTATTTATAGTTTAGTTTAGTTTTAGTTGAGAATTTATAGTTTTAGTTTAGAATATTAGCTTAGGGTTTTTGTTTGAGTTATAGTTTAGTTTTAGTTAGGTGCTTTAGTTTAGATCTCTTGTTTTGTTTTACTAAAGAGCTTTAGTTTAGAGTTTATAGTTCTAGTTTACAGTTTTACTTTAGAGTTTTAGTTAGATTTATAGTTTTAGTTTAGTTTTAGTTAAGAGTTTTAGTTTAGATTTTGAAGTTTTAGTTTTGAGTCTTATCTTAGAGTTTTAGTTAGAGGTATAGTTTAGTTTAGTTTTAATTCAGAGTTTTAGTTTAGAGTCTTAGATTAGAGTTTTAGTTAGAGTTATAGTTTAGTTTAGTTTTAGTTAAGAATTTTAGTTTAGAGGTTTTATTTAGTTTTAGATAAGAGTTTTAGTTTAGAGTTTACAGTTTTATTTAGAGTTATAGTTTACTTTAGTTTTAGTTTAGACTTATAGCTTAGTTTTAGTTAAGAGTTTTAGTTTAGAGTCGTAGTTAAGTTTTAGTTAAGAGTTTTAGTTTAGAGTTTAGAGTATTAGCTTAGAATCTTAACTTAGAGTTTTATTTAGAGTTATAGTTTAGTTTAGTTTCAGTTAAGAGCTTTAGTTTAGACTTGTAGTTTAGTTTCAGTTAAGAGTTTTAGTTTAGAGCTTATAGTTTTAGTTTAGGGTTTTAGCTTAGAGTTTTAGTTAGAGTTATAGTTTAGTTTAGAGTTGTTGTTTAGTTGAGAGTTTTAGTTTAGAGTTTTATGTTAGAGTCTTAGCTTAGAGTTTTAGTTAGAGTTTAGAGATTTAGTTTAGAATCTTAGCTTAGAGTTTTAGTTCTAGTTATAGTTTAGTTTAGTTTTAGTTGAGAATTTAGAGTTTTAGTTTAGAATATTAGCTTAGGGTTTTTGTTAGAGTTATAGTTTAGTTTCAGTTAGGAGCTTTAGTTTAGATCTCTAGTTTTGCTTTACTTAAGAGTTTTAGTTTATAGTTTATAGTTTTAGTTTACAGTTTTACTTTAGAGTTTTAGTTATAGTTATAGTTTTAGTGTAGTTTTAGTTAAGAGTTTTAGTTTAGATTTTGGAGTTTTAGTTTTGAGTCTTAGCTGAGAGTTTTAGTTATAGCTATAGTTTAGTTTAATTTTAATTCAGAGTTTTAGTTTAGAGCCTTAGCTTAGAGTTTTAGTTTAGAGTTGTAGTTTAGTTTAGTTTTAGTTAAGAGTTTTAGTTTAAAGGGGTTGTTTAGTTTTAGATAAGAGTTTTAGTTTAGAGTTTAGAGTTTTAGTTAGAGTTATAGTTTAGTTTAGTTTTAGTTTACTTTAGTTTTAGTTGAGGCTTTTACTTTAGACTTATAGTTTAGTTTTAGTTAAGAGTTTTAGTTTAGAGTTGTAGTTTAGTTTTAGTAAATAGTTTTAGTTTAGAGTATTAGCTTAGAATCTTAACTTAGAGTTTTATTTAGAGTTATAGTTTAGTTTAGTTTCAGTTAAGCACTTTAGTATAGACTTGTAGTTTAGTTTTAGTTAAGAGTTTTTGTTAAGAGTTTTTAGTTTTAGTTTAGGGTTTTAGCTTAGAATTTTAGTTAGATTTATAGTTTAGTTTAGTTTAGAGTTGTAGTTTAGTTAAGAGTTTTAGTTTAGAGTTTTCGTTAGAGCTATAGTTTAGTTTAGTTTTAGTTAAGAGTTTTAGTTTAGAATTGTAGTTTAAATATAGTTAAGAGTTTTAGTTAAGAGTTTTAGCTGAGACTTGTGGTTTAGTTTTAGTTAAAAGTCTTAGTTTAGAATTATAGTTTAGTTTTAGTTTAGAGTTGTAGTATAGTTTTAGGTAAGAGTTTTAGTTTTGAGGTTAGAGTTTTAGCTTAGAGTCCTATCGTAAATTTTTAGTTAGAGTTATAGATTAGTTTAGTTTCAGTTAAGAGTTTTAGTTTTGAGTTATTGTTTAGTTTTAGATAAAAGTTTTAGTTTAGAGTTTTAGATTAGAGTCTTAGACTACAGTTTTTTTAGAGCTATAGTTAAGTTTAGTTTTAGTTTGTAGACTAGAGTTTTAAGTTAGAATCTTAGCGTAGAGTTTTGGTTAGAGTTTAGAGTTTTAGTTTAGAGTCTTAGCTTAGAGTTTTAGTTATATTTATAGTTCAGTTTAGATTTAGTTGAGAATTTAGAGTTTTAGTTTAGAGTCTTAGCTTAGTGTTTTAGTTAAAGTTATAGTTTAGTTTTGGCTAGGAGCTTTAGTTTAGATCTCTAGTCTAGTTTTACTTAAGAGTTTTAGCTAGAGTTCATAGTTTTAGTTTACAGTTTTACTTTAGAGTTTTAGCTTGAGTTATAATTTTAGTTTAGTTTCAGATAAGAGTTTTGGTTTAGATATTGAAGTTATAATTTTGAGTCTTAGCTTAGAGTTAGTTTTAGTATAGAGTTAGTTAGAGATTTGTTAGAGTTTCAGTTAAGAGTTTTAGTTTAGACTCATGATAACCTAACCTAACCTAACTTTAACGTGGAGAAACCTAACTTTTTTGTATGTAAACCGCAATAAAATATTCCAAGTCTAGCATTTCAAAAGAAAAATGTGTTCAACACCTAGCTCTTTATGCTAAACTAAAACTCTTAACTAAACTATAACTCTAAACTAAAACTCCTAACTAAAACTAAACTAAAACTATAACTCTAACTAAAACTCTAAGCTAGAACTCTAAACTAAAAATCTTAACTAAAACTAAACTACAACTCTAAACTAAAACTCTTAACTGAGGCTAAACTACAAGTCTAAATTAAAACTCTTAGCGAAAACTAAACTAAACTCTAACTCTGAATTAAAACTAAGCTAAACTATAAATCTAATTAAAAATCTAAGTTAGGACTCGAAACTAAAACTCCAATCTCTGAACTAAAACTCTTAACTAAAACTAAACTAAAACTATAACTCTAACTAAGCCTCAAAGCTAAGACTCTAAACTAAAACTCTTAACTAAAATTAGACTAAACTATATTTCTAACTAAAACTCATAGCTAAGACGCTAAACTAAAACTCTAAACTCTAAACTAAGACCTTTAACTAAACTATAGTTCTAAACTAAAACTCTTAAATAAAACTAAACTAAAACTATAACTCTAACTAAAACTCTAAGCTAAGACTCTAAACTACAACTAAACTACTGAACTACAACTCTAAAGTAAAACTCTTAACTAAAACTAAACTAAAGGTTTAAACTAAAACTCTTAACTAAAACTAAACTAAACTATAACTCTAACTAAAACTCTAAGCTAACACTCTAAATTAAATCTCTAGACTCTAAACTAAAACTAAACTAAACGATAAGTCTAACTAAAACTCTAAACTCTAAACAAAAATTCTTAACTACAACTAAACAACACCTCTAAGCTAAACTTCATAATTAAAACTAAACTAAACTATAACTCTAACTAAAACTCTAAACTAAGACTCTAAACTAAAACTCTGAATTAAAACTAAACTAAACTATAACTCTAACTAAAACTCTAAGCTAAGACTCTAAACTAAAACTCTAAATTATCAACTAAAACTAAACTAAAATATAAATATAACTAAAACTCTAAGCTAAGACTCTAAACTAAAACTCTAAACTCTAACTAAAACTCTAAGCTAAGAATCTAACATAAAACTCTAGACACCAAACTAAAACTAAACTAAACTATAACTCTAACAAAAACTGTAGGCTAAGACTCCTAACTAAAACTTTAAACTCGTAACTAAGACTCTATAACTAAACAACAACTCAAAAATAAAAATATTAACTAAAACTAAACGAAACTGTAAGTCTAACTGAACTCTGAACTAAAAGTAAACTAATCTGTTACTAACTAAAACTAAACTAAACTATAACTCTTACTAAAACTATACGACAGGACTCTAAGCTAAAACTCTAACCTCTAAACTAAAACTCTTACCTAAAACTAAACTATAACTCTAAATTAAATCTAAACTATAACTTTAACTAAATTCTTAACTAAAATTAAACTAATCTATAACTAACAAAATCTAAGCCAAACTATAACTCTGACAAAAACTCTACGATAGGACTCTAAGCTAAAACTATAACCTCTAAACTAAAACTCATAACTAAAACTAAACTAAACTATAACTCTAACTGAAACTGTAAGCTAATTCCAAACTAAAACTCTAAACTAAAACTCTTAACAAAAACTAAACTACATCTCTAAGCTAAAACTCTTAACTAAAATCGCAACTAAAACTAAACTACAACTCTAAACTAAAATTAAACTAAACTATAGCTCTAACTAAAACCCTAAACTAAAACTAAACTAAACTATAACTCTAACTAAAACTCTAAGCTAAAACACTAAACTAAAACTCTAAACTCTAAACTAAAACTCTTAATTAAAACTAAACTACAAGTCTAAACTAACGCTCTTAACCGAAACTAAACTAAACTTTAACTCTAACTAAAACTCTAAGCTAAGATTCTATGCTAATACTCTAAACTCTAAACTAAAACTCTTAACTAAAACTAAACTAAAACTCTTCACTAAAACTAAACTATAAATCTAAACTGAAACTCTTAACTAAAACTAAAGTAAACTATAACTCTAACTGAAACTCTAATCTAACACACTAAATTAAAACTCTAGACTCTAAACTAAAACTAAACTAAACTATAAATCTAACAAAAACTCTAAACTCTAACCTAAAACTACTATCTAAAACTAAACAACACCTATAAAATAAAATTATGAAATAAACTAAATTATAACTCAAACTAAAACTCTAAGTTAAGACTTTAAACTAAAACTATGAATTAAAACTAAACTCAACTATAACTCTAACTAAAACTCTAAGCTAATACTCAAAACTAAAACTCAAAATTCTAAAATAAAAATCTTAACTAAAACTAAACTAAACTAAGCTTTTTGTGTGTAAACCGCAATAAAAATATTGCAAGTCTAGCATTTCAAAGAAAAATGTGTTCAACACCTAGTTCTTTACGCTAAACTAAAACTCTTAACTAAACTATAACTCTAAACTAAAACTCCTAACTAAAACTAAACTAAAACTATAGCTCTAACTAAAACTCTTAACTAAAACTAAACTACAAGTCTAAATTAAAACTCTTAACGAAAACTAAACTAAACAATAATTCTGAATTAAAACTAAACTAAACTATAACTCTAACCAAAACTCTAAGTTAGGACTCGAAACTAAAACTCCAATCTCTAAACTAAAACTCTTAACTAAAAATAAACAAAACTATAACTCTAACTAAAACTCTAAACTAAAACTCTTAACTAAACTACAACTCTAAACGAAAACTAAATTATAACTATAACTAAAACTCTAAGCTAAACCCTAAACTAAAACTCTAAACTCTAGACGAAAACTCTTAACTAAAACTAAACTACAAGTTTAAACTAAACTAACGCTCTTAACTGAATCTAAACTAAACTATAACTCTAACTAAAACTCTAAGCTAAGATTCTAAGCTAATACTTTAAACTATAAACTAAAACTCATAACTAAAACTAAACTCAAACTCTTAACTAAAACTAAACTAAACTATAACTCTAACTAAAACTCTAGGCTAAGGCTCTAAGCTAAAACTCTAAATTCTAAACTAAAACTCTTAACTAAAACTCAATTTCAAATCCAATCTAAAACACTTAATTAAAACTAAACTAAAGCTCTAGCTAAAACTATACTAAAACTCTTAACTAAATTACAACTCTAAACTAAAACTAACCTAAACTATAAATCTAACTAAAACTCTAGGCTAAAACCCTAAACTAAAACTATAAACTCTAAACTAAAACTCTTAACTAAAACTAAAATACAAGTCTAAACTAAAACTCTTAACTGAAACTCAACTAAACTATAACTCTAACTAAAACTCTAAGCTAACATTTTAAGCTAATCCTCTAAACTCTAAACTAAAACTCTTAACTAAAACTAAACTACATCTCCAAAGTAAAACTCTTAACTAAAACTAAACTAAAGCTCTAGCTAAAACTCTATACTAGAACTCTTAACTAAACTACAACTCTAAACTAAAACTAAACTAAACTATAACTCTAACTAAAACTCAAGGCTAAAACTAAAGTAAACTATAACTCTAACTAAAACTCTAAGCTAACACTCTAAATTAAAACTCTAGACTCTAAACTAAAAATAAACTATAACTCTAACTAAAACTCTAAACTCTAAACTAAAACTCTTATCTAAAAAAAAAAAAAAAAAACTAAATTATAACTCTAAGTAAAACTCTAAGGTAAGACTCTAAAATACATCTCTGAATTAAAACTAATCTATACTATAAGTCTAACTAAAACTCTAAGCTAAGACTCAAAAATAAAACTCAAATATCTAAACTAAAACTCTTAACCAAAACTAAACTAAAATAAGCTTTTTGTATGTAAACCACAATAAAAATATTCCACATCTAGCATTTCAAAGAAAAATGTGTTCAACACCTAGTTCTCTACGCTAAACTAAAACTCTTAACTAAACTATAACTCTAAACTAAAACTCCTAACTAAAACTAAACTAAAACTATAACTCTAACTAAACCTCTAAGCTAAGACTCTAAACTATATATCTTAACTAAAACTAAACTACAACTCTAAACCAAAACTCTTAACTTAAACGAAACTACAGGTCTACATTAAAACTCTTAACGAAAACTAAACTAAACTATAACTCTGAATTAAAACTAAACCAAACTATAACTCTAACTAAAACTCTAAGCTAAGACTCAAAACTAAAACTCCAATCTCTAAACTAAAACTCTTAACTAAAACTAAACTAAACTATAACTCTAACTAAAACTCTAAGCTAAGACTCTAAACTAAAACTCTTAACTAAAACAAAACTAAACTATATTTCTAACTAAAACTCTACGTTAACAAGCTAAACTAAAACTCTAAACTCTAAACTATAACTCTTAACTAAACTATAACTTTTAACTAAAACTAAACTAAAACTATTACTCTAACTAAAACTTTAAGCTAAGACTCTAAACTAAAACTCTGAACTCTAAGCTAAAACCCTAAACTCAAACTCTTAACTAGAACTATATTAAACTTTACCTCTAACTAAAACTCTAATTTCTAAACTAGAACTCTTAACTAAAACTAAACTAAACTATAAACTAAAACTAAACTAATTCTAACTAAAACTCTAGGCTAAGACTCTAAGCTAAAACTTAAACTCTAAACTAAAACTCATAACTAAAACTGAATTTCAACTCCAATCTAAAACTCTTAACTAAAAGTAAACTAAAGCTCTAGCTAAAACTCTATACTAAAACTCTTAACTAAACTACAATAAAACTAAACTAAACTATAACTCTAACTAAAACTCTAGGCTAAAACCCTAAACTAAAACTCTAAACTCTAAACTAAAACTCTTAACTAAAACTAAAGTACAAGTCTAAACTAAAACTCTTAACTTAAACTCAACTAAACTATAACTCTAACTAAAACTCTAAGTTAAGATTCTAAGCTATTACTCTAAACTCTAAACTAAAACTCTTAACTAAAACTAAACTACAACTCTAAAGTAAAACTCTTAACTAAAACTAAACTAAGCTATAACTCAAACTAAAACTCTTAACTAAAACTAAACTATAACTCTAACTAAAACTCTAAGCTAACACTCTAAATTAAATCTCTAGACTCTAAACTAAAACTAAACTAAACTATAACTCTAACTAAAACTCCAAATTCTAAACAAAAACTCTTAACTAAAACTAAACAACACCTCTAAACTAAAATTCTTAACTAAAACTAAACTAAACTATAACTCTAACTAAAACTCTAAGCTAAGGCTCTAAACTAAAACTCTGAATTAAAACTAAACTAAACTAAAACTCTAACTAAAACTCTAAGCTAAGAGTCAAAACTATAACTTCAATATCTAAACTAAAACTCTTAACTAAAACTAAACTAAAACTATAACTCTAGCTAAAACTCTAAAGTAAAACTGTAAACTAAAACTATGAACTCTAAACTAAAACTCGTAAGTAAAACTAAACTAAAGATCTAAAATAATGCTCCTACCTGAAACTAAACTAAACTATAATTCTAAACTAAAACTCTAAACTCCAACTAAAACTCTAAGCTAAGACTCTGGACTCCAAACTAAAACTAAACTCTAACAAAAACTGTAGGCTAAGATTCTAAACTAAAATTCTAAACTCTAAACTCTTCTAAACTAAAACTCTTATCTAAAAATAAAAAATAACTAAAAACTAAAACTCTTAACTAAAAATAAACTAAAAAATAACTCTAACTAAACTTTTAACTAAAACTGAACTAATCTATAACTAACAAAAACTAAACTAAACTATAACTCTAACTAAAACTCTACGATAGGACTCTAAGCTAAAACTCTAATCTCTAAACTAAAACTCTTACCTAAAACTAAACTACAACTCTAAATTAGAACTAAACTATAACTCTAAACTAAAACTCTTTACTAAAACTAAACTAAACTATAACTCTAACAAAAACTGTAAGCTAATACCAAACTAAAAATCTAAACTAAAACTCTTGACTAAAATCTTAACTAAAACTAAATTACAACTCTAAACTAAAACTCTTAACTAAATTTAAACTAAACTTTAGCTCTAACTAAAACTCTAAACTAAAACTCTTAATTAAACTACAACTCTAAACTAAAACTCTACTAAACTATAGCTCTAACTAAAACTCTAAGATAAACCCCTAAACTAAAACTCTAAACTCTAAACTAAAACTCTTAACTAAAACTAAACTAAAAGTCTAAACTAAAGCTCTTAACTGAAACTAAACTAAACTATAACTCCAACTAAAACTCTTAGCTAAGGTTATAAGCTAATACTCTAAACTCTAAACTAAAACTCTTAACTAAAACTAAACTACAACTCTATGCTAAAACTCATAACTAAAACTAAACTATAAGTCTAAACTGAAACTCTTAACTATAACTAAAGTAAACTATAATTCTAACTAAAACTTAAAGCTAACATTCTAAACGAAAACTCTAGACTTTAAACTAAAACTAAACTAAAAAATAACTCTAACTAAAACTCTAAACTCTAAACTAAAACTCTTATCTAAAATTGAACAACACCTCTAAACTAAAATTCTTAACTAAAACTAAACTAAACTATAACTGTACCTAAAACTCTAAACTAAGACTCTGAACTAAAACTCTGAATTAAAACTAAACTAAACTATAACTCTAACTAAAACTTAAATCTTTAAATCTGTAAACTAAAACTATAAACTCTAATCTAAAACTCTTCAGTAAAACTAAACTAGAGATCTAAATTAAAGCTCCTAACTAAAACTAAACTATAACTAACAAAAACTCGAAGCAAAGACTCAAAACTAAAACTCTAAATTCTCAACTAAAACTAAACTAAACTATAAATAGAACTAAAACTCTAAGCTAAGACTCTAAACTAAAACTCTAAACTCTAACTAAAACTCTAAGCTAAGAATCTAACATAAAACTCTAGACTCCAAACTTAAACTAAACTAACCTATAACTCTAACAAAAACTGTAGGCTAAGACTCCAAACTAAAACTCTAAACTCTAAACTAAGACTCTTATCTAAAACTAAAGAACAACTCAAAACTAAAACTCTTAACTAAAACTAAAAGAAAGTATAACTCTAACTAAACTCTTAACTAAAACTAAACTAATCTATAATTAAATAAAACTCTAAGCTAAGGCTCTAAACTAGAAATCAAAACTCTAAACAAAAACTCTTAACTAAAACTCTAAACTCTAAACTAAAACTCTTATCTAAAACTAAACAACGCCTCCAAACTAAAATTCTTAACTAAAACTAAACTCAACTATAACTCTAACTAAGACTCTAAGCTAAGACTCATAACTAAAACTCCAATATCTAAACTAAAACTCTTAATTAAACCTAAACTAAAACTATAACTTTAACTAAAACTCTAAAGTAAAACTGTAAACTAAAACTATAAACTATAAACTAAAACTTTTAAGTAAAACTAAACTGGAGATCTAAACTAAAGTTCCTAACTAAAACTAAACTAAACTATAACTCTAACAAAAATTCTAAGCTAAGACTCTAAACTAAAACTCTAAATTCTCAACTAAAACTAAACTAAACTATAAATAGAACTAAAACTCTGAGCTAAAAATCTAAACTAAAACTCTAAACTCTAACTAAAACTCTAAAGTCTAAACTAAAACTCTAAACTCTAAACAAAAACTCTTAACTAAAACTAAACTAAACTATATCTCTAACTAAAGCTCTAAACTAAGGCTAAACTAAAACTCTAAACTATTATAACTCTAACTAAAAGTGTAAGCTAATACCAAACTGGAACTCTAAACTAAAACTCGTATCTAAAACTAAATTAAACTAAAAGTACAAGGAAAAACTCTAAGCTATGACTCTAGACTAAAACTCTAAAATAAACCGTTTAGCGAAAACTAAACAGCAAGTCCAAAAATACTTAACTAAAACTAAAAAAAATATAACTCTAACTAAGAATCTAAGTGCTGAGAGTCTACCTTGAAACTCTACACTCTGAACTACAACTAAACTAAACTACAACTCCAACTAAAACTGTAAGCTAATATCAAGCTAAGACTCTAAACTAAAACTCATATATAAAAAAAAAAAACAACTCTAAACTAAAATTCTTTACTAAATTAAATTACAACTCTAAACTAAAACTCTTAACTAATACTAAAATAAACTAAAAGTGCAACGAAAAACTCTTAGCTATGACTGTAGTCTAAAACTCTAAACTAAAACGTTTAGCTGAAACTAAACTACAAGTCCAAAAACACTTAACTAAAACTAAAATAAAATATAACTCTAACAAAAACTCTAAGTGCTGAGAGTCTAACTTGAAACTCTAGATTCTAAACTACAACTAAATTAAACTATAACTCTAACTAAAACTGCAAGCTAATATCAAACTAAAACTCTAAACTAAAACCCATATCTAAAACTTAACAATAAATCTAAACTAAAACTCTTAACTAAAGCTAAACTAAACTACAAATCTAAGCTAAAACTCAGAACTAAAACTAAACTACAACTCTAAAATAAAACTCCAAACAAAAATTAAACTAAACTATAACTCTAACTAAAACTTTAAACTCTAAACTAAAACTCTTAACTAAAATTAAACTAAACTATAAGTCTAACTAAAACTCTAAGCTAAGACTCTAAGCTACAACTCTAAACTCTAAACTAAAAACTCTTAACTAAAACTAAACTATAACTCTAAACTAAAACTTTTTACTAAAACTAAACTACAATTCTAAACTAAAACTCTTAACTAATACTAAACTAAACTAAAAGTGCAACGAAAACCTTAAGCTAAGACTCTAGGCTAAAATTCTAAGCTAAAAATCTAAGCTAAAACTAAACTACAAGTCCAAAAACACTTAACTAAAACTAAAATGTATTGCTTGGTGTTGGGGTATTCAAAAAGCCATAAAGTAATGTTGTGGGTGAAAAGGATGGGTTCTTCAACTTGTAAAATTGGTTTAGGAGGGACATTAAGAAAAGAACTTGTTCTGAAATAATATAATAATGCCTTTTGAAACGTACTGCTTGCTGTTGGGGTATGCAAAAATTCGTAAAGTAAAGTTGTGTGTGAAAAGGATGTGTATTTCAAC
Source organism: Artemia sp. Qi Xiang Cuo (assembly GCF_049724085.1). Taxonomy (NCBI): domain Eukaryota; kingdom Metazoa; phylum Arthropoda; class Branchiopoda; order Anostraca; family Artemiidae; genus Artemia; species Artemia sp. Qi Xiang Cuo. Next base: position 569,888 of record NC_142808.1, on the reverse strand, counting down.
TTGTAAAATGGGTTTAAGAGGGATATTAAGAAAAGAACTTGTTCTAAAAAATATAATGAAGCCTTTGAAAAGTATTGCTTGGTGCTGGGGTATTAAAAAAATCCATAAAGTAAAGTTGTGGGTGAAAATGATGAGTACTTCAGCTTGTAAAATAGGTTTAAGGGGGATATTAACAAAGGAACTTGTTCTGAAAAGATATAAGAAAGCCTTTTGAAAAGTATTGGTTGTTGTTGGGGTATTGAAAAAGCCATAACGTAAAGTTGTGGATGATAAGGATGAGAACTTCAAGTCGTAAAATTTGTTTATGAGAGACATTACGTAAAGAACTTGTTCTGAAAAGATATGTTCGGGGGGAGCCAAAAAGTTGTGGAGGGGGGGGAGGGGTCCTTCTGTGTCTCAAGTGTGCAAAAAGTATTTAAAAAATGGGGGTGGGGTGGGGGGGGGGGGGGGGCTATTTGGAGACCGGGGGAGGGGGCCCTTATGTGTCTCAAGCCCACAAAAAAAAGTGTAAAAGGGGGGGACAAAAAAATTTGGGTGGGGGCCCCTTTGGGGTTTGGGTAGGGAACCTTACAACACTGTTCAAATAGAACTTTTGTATTATAGCGACCAGAGACTTTCGCCCCAAATCCTCCTCTAAAACGTTTTAAACTGTTTCCCCCAAAAAATTCCTAAGATGTTGATTAATTTGTTTCGCTCAAATAATCCCCTAAAATTAATTCCTGCGTGTTCCTTTGTTTCGGCATCCCTGCGCTGTCACATTTGAAATTCCCAGGAAACCATTTCCTGCGTAAAATATATTCAATCTGTCTTGATCTCGTATGAATTTCTGAAAAATCTAAGGTGTTCCTAGTTACACTATTATGGCTTCGATAGAATATTAATATTTATCTCTAAGACCTAAAGACCAGAGATGCTATATTTAAAAATAGAATAATAATTTATCTCTCAGACCTAAAGACCAGAGAAGCCATATTTAAAAATGAAATCCCCTCATGATAGAATTCCCCGTCGATTATGCAATTCAATTTCCCAGAAATCCTGTCCCCTTCATGGATCAGTAACATTGAATTCCCAGTCGATTATGCAATCAATTTCCCAGAAATCTAGTCCCCTTCGATTATGTAAATCAATTTCCCAGAAATCTAGTTCCCTTTCGTGGATCAATACACTTAGAAACATCCCCTGATTAGCCTAAAAAGAGACACGTGACCCTTTCCCGTTAGATTATTGATTATCCAGCAATTGTTGTTGGACTTATGTCTACATGCAAGAAACATCCAGCAACTGTTGTTGGAATTATGTCTACATCCTTGAAAATAACAAATAAATTGACCAAAACTCATAATCATCAAACAACCATACAATAACCAGAACAGAAACCATCATATAACCATGAAAATGTCTGCATCCAAGAAACATCCAGCAATTGTTGTTTGACTTATGTCTACATTCAAGAAACATCCAGCAATTGTTGTAGGACTAATGTCTACATGCATGAAAACAACAAATAAATTGACCGACACTCATAATCATCAAACAACCATCCCATAACAGAACAGATATCATCATATAACCATGAAAAAAACGTCAAACATCTATCAAAGAGAACAGAACCATGAAAAAACATCAAATAACCATCAACAAACAGAACAGAACAGAAACAACATCATATAACCATGAAAAAACATCAAATAACCATAAACAAACAGAACAGAAACAACAATATAACCACCAAAAAGAACAAAACCATGAAAAAACATCAAATAACCATCAACAAACAGAACAGAAACATGCATAAATTATGTACTCGTCAAATAACCATCAACAAACAGACCAAAAAATGCATAAATTATGTGTATCTCGGAGTAATACCTAGATCCCTACTGACCATGTAAAAATTCAGTATAGACCGTCAAGGCTATTGCCATATCTTTTTACTCCCAAAATCAAAGTATTTGGAGCAAATATATACCCAAAATTCAGCTTGCCATCAACACCAGTATTTCCGCATGTAAAATGTGTTCGGTACAATTATTCTGCATATTATGAAGTATGAATTGTTTTCTGACTTCAAACCGTCAGAATAATTCCCCCCCGTCCTTTCTTGTGCAAATATATAGCCCAAATTATATATTTTCATGTATTCTGTTATTTCTCTTTGTCTTGTCTCAAGCTAAGCTGAAAGAAACTAACGGAGAAACCGGTTTGATCTTGAGTTTCACACAACGTAAACTTGAGTAGGAAAGCCATAATATCTCCAAACGGGAGACCATATATGGGCATAGAATACTGACGGAACTGTTTGCTGCCATCTAAATTTAGTCTAACGCTGTACGAACATAATTTATGGTTTTTCTCACTGAGAATGAAAAAACAGGATTTTTCTCACTTGAAAAACAAAAATTTTCTCACTTTTAAGAATGTTTCTTGGATGGTTATGAGTGTTAGTCAATTTATTTGTTGTTTTTCATGGATGTCAACAGGAATTTACGCATGTTCTTATGGTTTTTCTCACTGAGAATGAAAAAACAGAATTTTCCTCACTTTGATGGATGTTTCTTGGATGGTTATGAGTGTTAGTCAATTTATTTGTTGTTTTTCAGGGATGTCAACAGCAATTTATGCATGTTCTTATGGTTTATGTCACTGAGAATGAAAAACAGGATTTTTCTCACTTTTATGGATGTTTCTTCGATGGTTATGAGTGTTAGTCAATTTATTTGTTGTTTTTCAGGGATGTCAACAGCAATTTATGCATGTTCTTATGGTTTATGTCACTGAGAATGAAAAAACATGGTTTTTCTCGCTTTTAAGGATGATTCTTGGATGGTTATGAGTAATAGTCAATTTATTTGTTGTTTTTCAGGGATGTCAACAGCAATTTATGCATGTTCTTATGGTTTATGTCACTGAGAATGAAAAAACAGGATTTTTCTCACTTTGATATTTTTTCATGGTTGATTTCTTGGTTGTTGTTCGTCCAGGTGTAATGACACTGGGGGTGATTTACATAATCGCTAGGGGGAATGTATTGATCTAGGAATCGACTAGGACAAGTACAAACAGTACATAATTTATGCATGTTTTTATGGTTTTTGTCACTGAGGATAAAAAAACAGGATTTTTCTCACTTTGATGTATTTTCATGGTTTATTAATGTCTAATTGTGTCAAGGTCGATTTATTTGTTGTTTCCATGTGTAATGACACTGGGGGTGATTTATATAATCGATAGGGGGAATGTATTAATCTAGGGTATTTTATTTGGTTTTGTTGTTTTTCCAGGTGTAATGACACTGGGGGTGATTTACATACTCTCTAAGGGGAAAGTATTGATCTAGGGGAGTGAATTTCCGAGAACTTGATTTACATAATCACTAGGGGGAATGTATTGATCGACTCGAGGAGAATTTATTTGTTGTTGTTGTTCGTCCAAGTGTATTGACTCCGGAGTGAAGTTTGTACCTGCGTATTAACGGTGGGGAATGTATTGATCTAGGACTCGACTAGAACAAATGGATTTCTGAGAAATTGATTGCATAATCGCTGGGGAGAATTTATTGATCCGATAACGGGAAACAGGAAGTACATGTCTCCTTCTAAGCCAATCAGAGGGCCGGAAATATTAGCGGGAAAGGATTTCCGAGAACATAAGGAAAAGATTTTTACTATAGTTTTTATTAGTCTGTGAATAGATTTCACTAAGTTTTTAGTTAGCAGTGTGATAACACTGCTAACGATGAGTAAAAAAGTTGAGTTAAAAATATCCTGTTTATTGCAACTGTTCTATTTGTAAAGGTAATTTTCATGATTTTGAACATTCTCATGAACCTACTGCATGTTTAGACAGCATAGAGGCAGAGATAGATGAGAAGAATCTAGAGGAAATGAGAAGAAAAATTATATGTGACATGGAGGGAAATTTATACCGATTGCAAGTAAGCTCACATAAAACAAGGTTTGATATGACAGAAGAGGAAGATCAAAAGAAGAGAGTGGGAAAAGAGGGCTTTCTCTATAGTGTAAAAGACAGCAGTAAAAACCCAATGAAAAATGTGTATAAAACAAGATATAACTCTGAATATTATGATGAATACGTTCTAAGAGAAGAGAAAAAGTGGCCATTTAAGAGACAAAACAAGAGGTCATTCTACGGAAAGGATTTTAAATAACGAAAACCGTGGTAGAAGAGTTCTCATATATGATTGAACGATAAATCTAAATATTGATATGTATAATGAGTTTTATTTTGTAATCATACAATAAATTTTTCTGTACAATTTTAATTTTCTCATACTAGATATATATAGAGTAAGGATACCATCAGAGACTTCTGTACATGAAGAGTTCAGTTTGATTAGATCACTCGATAGAGTATTATCAGTCCACAGCCAAGATTTTTATCAAAGATAAAAAAAAATAATTCATTCTTCTAATCTTTATTCTTTTGAAATATTAATATTTACAATGCCTTTTAAATAAACAATATCCGATTCTATTATCTGAATGTCATCGTCACCATCCTCCAATTCTATTATATCTACCAGAGGGAGTGGTATACATTCAAACTCAAACTCTGATTCATCATTTACCGTTATATTGTTCAAAGTGGGCATCTCCTCAAATAAATCTTCACGTACTCTTATAGGAAGACGATGAGCAGACAACCGCTCATCGTCTTCAATATACATTTTTCCAGAAGGCCCCCTCCTCACTAAATCATCTGATGTGTATGATAATCCTAGGGATGTATAATGGATTTCCATTTCTTCATCATTATCATCAGACATATATTGGATTTTCTTTACTTCATCACTATCATCTATGCTTGTATTACACAAAAGAAGTTCCTCCTCAAGCGTGAGGTCCCACTCGCTCCATACATCCTAAAAAGATTGAGAACACTATGATCAAAAACTAGAGTTTACGGTCAAAAACCTTTATTAGTTCAGATTTTACGGAAAGTTTCACATTTGAGCCAGCGAAATGTATTTTCCATAAATTTCTTACAAAAAAACTAGAGTTTACTGTCAAAAACCTTTATTAGTTCAGATTTTACGGAAATTGTTTATTTTCGAGCCAAAACTGGATTTCTTTTTCTAACCAAAGTTTCACATTTGGGCCAGAGAAATGTATTTTCCATAATTTTCTTACAAGAAAACTAGATTTTGCGGTCAAAAACCTTTATTAGTTCAGATTTTACGGAAATAGTTTATTTTCGAACCAAAACTGGATTTTTTTCTAACCAAAGTTTCACATTTTAGTCAAAGAAATGTATTTTCCATAATTTTCTTACAAAAAACTAGAGGTTACGGTCAAAAACCTTTATTAGTTCAGATTTTACAGAAATAGCTTATGTTTCGATCCAAAGGTGGATTTTTTTTCTAACCAAAGATTCTCATTTGAGCCAGAGAAATGTATTTTCCATAATTTTCTTACAAAAAACTAGATTTTACGGTCAAAAACCTTTATTAGTTCAGATTTTACAGAAATAGTTTATTATCGAACCAAAACTGGATTTTTTGTTTCTAACCAAAGTTTCAAATTTGAGGCAAAGAAATGTATTTTCCATAATTTTCTTACAAAAAATTTGAGTTTACGGTCAAACGTTTATTAGTTCAGATTTTACGGAAATAGTTTATTTTTTGAACCAAAACACACAAAAACACACACAAACAAAAACAAACACAAAAATAAAAACACAGAAAAACACAAACACAAAAAAACACACAAACACACACACAAAAACACACATAAAAACACACAAACATACACACAAAAAAACACGCACACAAACACAAACAAAAACACATACAACACACACAAAAACGCACCCACAAAAACACACAAACACACAAACACAAAAATACACACACACATAAAAACACACACATACACAAACAAAAATACACACGCACAAACACACGCACACACAACACACACACACACACACACATAAAAACACACACAAACACAAAGAAAAATACACACGCACACACACACGCACACACAACACACAAACAAAAAACACACATACACCTATGATAAAGCCTCTCGGTTGTGGAATTGATATATGATGCAATTCGAATACCCCAAAATCATAAGGTCTTCAAACTATTTGTGCAAGAATTCAAAAGAGGTAAAAGAGAAATATAAGCTAGAACAACGATTTCTATGCAATTATATCCCCACTAGCAGGGGAATCTACCACCCAAATTTTTAATTTTATGCTAATAACCCTTTGAAAATCGAATTCGCATTTGAGCTTAGTATTGAGTTATTGATTGAAATTAATTCTTTTTAACTATTTCATTAGCTTAGAACAGATCTTCTTAGAAGGAAATTAAATGTTCTAGTGCCTTTTTAAGTACTCGAAAGATTGTGGGGTTACTCCTTTACTTAAACCTCGTGCTTTATACACTAATTTTGACTTTTTGTCACTATTCTTCAAAAGCTACCTCCAAAGGGCGTCAAATTTGAATGAGAAGCATTTTTAAAGAACTTTTAATGCTAAAGCGTAAAGAGCGAGGGGTGAGAAAGGGGCAGTTCCCCTAAAATACAGAATAATTACTATTTGTGCAAGAATTCTAAAGAGGTAGAAGGAAAATATAAGCAAGAACAACGATTTCTATGCAATTATATCCCCACTAGCAGGGGAATCTACCACCCAAAATTTTAATTTTATGCTAATAACCCTTGTAAAATCGAACTCGCATTTGAGCTTAGTATTGAGTTATTGTTTGAAATTAATTCTTTTAAACTATTTCATTAGCTTAGAAAAGATCTTCATAGAAGGAAATTAAATTTTCTAGTACCTTTTTAAGTGCTCGAAAGATTGTGGGGTTACCCCTTTACTTAAACCTCGTGCTTTATACACTAATTGTGATTTTCTGTCACAATTCTTTAAAAGCTACTTCCAAAGGCCATCGAATTTGAACGAGAAGTATTTTTAAAGAACTTTTAATGCTAAAGCGTAAAGAGCGAGGGGTGAGAAAGGGGTCAGTTCCCCTAAAATACAGAATAATTACTATTTGTACAAGAATTCTAAAGAGGTAAAAGGAAAATATAAGCTAGAACAACGATTTCTATACAATTATATCCCCACTAGCAGGGGAATCTACCACCCAAAATTTTAATTTTATGCTAATAACCCTTTAAAAATCGAATTCGCATTTGAGCTTAGTATTGAGTTATTGATTGAAATTAATTATTTTAAACTATTTCATTAGCTTAGAACAGATCTTCATAGAAGGAAATTAAATGTTCTAGTACCTTTATAAGTACTCGAAAGATTGTGGGGTTACCCCTTTACTTAAACCTCGTGCTTTATACACTAATTTTGACTTTTTGTCACAATTCTTCAAAAGCTATTTCCAAAGGCCGTCGAATTTGAACAAGAAGCGCTTTTTAAAGAGCTTTTAATACTAAAGCGTAAAGAGCGAGGGGTGAGAAAGGGGCCAGTTCCCCTAAAATACAGAATAATTACTCTTTGTGCAAGAATTCTAAAGATGTAAAAGGAAAATATAAGCTAGAATAACGATTTCTATGCAATTATATCCCCACTAGCAGGGGAATATACCACCAAAAATTTAATTTTCCACTGAATAACTGAATTATTTTTCGTCATTAGACTTCTCACAAACAATGAAGGGGATTTTAACTTCAACAGATACCAATGTGTCATCTGCAAACATAAATACAATGCAGTTCATATCGAATAAACAATTATGGCGATAATTCATATTATTAATTTGAAAAACTTTTTCCACAAAATAAGTTTTTCAAAGAAAATTAAAGAAATTCATTAAACGAAAATGGGCAAGAATAAAATCAAATAATCCACGAAGTTTGAAACTACCCCAAATCAGCATCGATAAATAAATGAAGCCCAAAACGAACAGAAATTACAATAATTAACCGAGTCAAACTCAAAACGAGCAGAAATTAACATAAGTTGAGCGCAAAACCCCATATATCTTCCCAAGGTCGGAACAAAATTATACACGTAAGTAGAGATGCCTTATTGACTCCCACGAGTACAAAATTCGGTTATCAAAAGAACGTATCTCCGATCAGTACACCATATATGGGCATAGCCTCCCTAGGGAGAACACGTGGTTAATGGGGTCAATGACCTCTTTCTCAATGGTCTCCTTCTCCAGGTGTGTTTTTGGCACGCTCTCAGCGAATGTTATGATCCAGAAATAGTATTTGTTTTTGGCACGCTCTCAGTGAATGTTATGATCCAGAAATAGTATTTGTTTTTGGCACGCTCTCAGCGAATGTTATGATCCAGAAATAGTATTTGTTGTTGTTTCCAGGGCAAATCTCAAGATCAATGTTGTTGTTGTTTTGGACACGCGATAGAGTCATTAGAGAGAACACGTGGTTAATGGGGTCAATGTTATTGTTGTTGTTTTGGACACGCGATAGAGTCATTAGGGAGAACACGTTGTTAATGGGGTCAATGTTATTGTTGTTGTTTTGGGCACTCGATAGAGTCATTAGGGAGAACACGTGGTTAATGGGGTCAATGTTATTGTTGTTGTTTTGGGCACGCGATAGAGTCATAAGAGAGAACACTTGGCTAATGGGCTCAATGTTATTGTTGTTGTTTTGGGCACGCGATAGAGTCATTAGGGAGAACACGTGGTTAATGGGTTCAATGTTGTTGTTGTTGTTTTGGGCATGGAATAGAGTCATAAGTGAGAAAAAGTGGTTAATGGGGCCAATGTTGTTGTTGTTGTTTTGGTCACGCAATATAGTCAGTAGGGGGACAACGTGGTTAATGAGGTCAAAGCTATTGTTGTTGTTTTGGGCACGCGATAGAGTCATTAGGGAGACAACGTGGTTAATGGGGTAAATGTTGTTGTTGTTGTTTTGGGCACGCGATAGAGTCATTAGGGAGAACACGTGGTTAATGGGGTCAATATTATTGTTGTTGTTTTGGGCACGCTCTCAGCGCATGCCAAGGTTAATGTCGTTGTTGTTGTTCAAACCAAATGTTATGAGTTCCCGGGAAACATATGTGCTATCAGTCATTAATCAAATTGTCTCCGGCGCGATGTTTATTAATGTCTGGAGTTCTTCCAGAAGAATCGTTTCCGAGCAAATGTTTTGATCATAGCGCGCGAGAAGGTTTCTTTCTAATTTCAAATGTGACAGCCCAGGGATCCCAAACAAAAGGAACACGCTGAAATTACGTTTAGGGAATTATTTCAGCGAAACAGTTAGAGGCATTTTAAAAGATGATTTAAAAGATGTTTTAGAAGAGGTTTTGAGTGTGGTCGTTATAATACACAAGTTCCATTTGAACAGTGTCGTGAGGTCTTCTACCACAACCCCAAAGGGTTCCGATCCCCCTACCCAACCCCAAAGGGTTCCGATCCTCCTACCCCAACCCCAAAGGGTTTCAATCCCCCTACCCCAACCCTGAAGGAAGCCCCCGGACCCCAAAGACCCACCCGGTCCCCAAAGGTCCCCCGGACCCCCAAAGGCCCTTCTCGATCCTCAAAGGCCCCCCAGGCTCCCAAAGGGCCCCCCTAACCCCCAAAGACCCTCTCCCCGGTCCCCAAAGGTCCACCGGGCCCCCAAAGGGCCCCCGGACCCCCAAAGACGCCGGAGCCCCCATTATAATACTTTTTTAAGGCTTTATTATATCTTTTCAGAACAATTATTATTTTAGGGAATTATTTCGGCGAAACAGTTAGATGCCTTTTAAAAGATGATTTAAAAGATGTTTTAGAAGAGGTTTTGAGTGTGGTCGTTATCATACACAAGTTCCATTTGAACAATGTTGTGAGGTCTTCTACCCCAACCCCAAATGGCTCCGATCCCCCTACCCTAACCCCAAAGGGCTCCGATCCTCCTACCCCAACCCCAAAGGGTTCCGATCCCCCGAGTCCAACCCCAAAGGAAGCCCCCGGTCCTCAAGGGTCCTCCCAAGCTCCCAAAGGACCTCCAGACCCACAAAGGCTCCCCCCGGGCCCCCAAAGACCCTCACCCGGTCCCCAAAGGTCCACCGGGCTACCAAGGGACCATTCGACCCTCAAGGGCCCCCCAGACCCCCAAAGGCCTTCCCCCAGTCCCCAAAGGTCCCCCGGACCCCCAAAGGCCCTTTCCGATCCTCAAAGACCCCCCAGGCTCCCAAAGGGCCCCCGAACCCCCAAAGACCCTCCCCCGGTCCCCAAAGGTCCACCGGACTCCCAAAGGGCCCCCGGACCCCCAAAGACTCTTGAGCCCCACATTATAATACTTTTTTAAGGCTTTATTATATCTTTTCTGAACAACTTTCTTTCATAATGTCATTCCTAAACCCATTTTCCAACCTCAAAGAGTCACCTCCCCATTTCGTAAATACTTTCTCGAATTTTTTTACATGGTATTTTTTTTATTTTTTTTACGTATCTTAAAATGACATGAACACAAAAAAACTCACACACACACACGCACAAAAACTTACACACACACACACACACACACACAAAAATTACACACAAACACACGAAAACTTACACACACACACCAAAACTTACACACACAAAAACTTACACACACACACACAAAAAATTTACACACACAAAAACTTACACACACATGCACACACACACACACAAACTTACAGACACACAAAAACTTACACCCACACACAAAAGCTTACACACGCAAAAACTTACACACACACACACAAAAACTTACACTCACACGCAAAAACTTACATGCACACAAAAACTTACATGCACACAAAAACTTACACACACACACAAAAACTTACACACACACACAAAAACTTACACACACACACACACACACACACACAAAAAAACTTAAACACACACAAATGAACACTAACACACACACACCAAAACTTACACACAAACAAAAACTTACACACACACACAAAAACTTACACATGCACACGAAAACTTACATGCACACAAAAACTTACATGCACACAAAAACTTACACACACACAATTAGACGAAAAAATTACGATATTTATGCACAGTTATGTCTAAGCAATAAATATCTTAAGCCTCAATCGCTTTTATTCTTTAGAATAGTCCATCGCCATGAAAATTATACTTTCAGATTCAACATGTCAGGGAACAAACTTTCAGGTTCAGCATGTAAGAGAACCCTAAATACTCATCCCAAAAAAGGTAAGTTAACCCTAAACGCTCAAAGAATTTCTCTGAAATTACACTTTCAGGTTCAGCATGTAAGAGAACCCTAAATGCTCATCCCAAAAAAGGTAAGTTAACCCTAAACTCTTAAAGAATTTCGTCACAAAAACTTACACACACACACACACACACACGCCAAAACTTACACACACAAAAACTTACACACACACACACACACAAACTTACACACACACACAAAAAACTTACACCCACACACAAAAGCTTACACACACAAAAACATACACACACACACAAAAACTTATATGCACACAAAAACTTATATGCACACAAAAACTTACATGCACACAAAAACTTACACACACACAAAAACTTACACACACACACACACAAAAAACTTACACACACACGAAAACTTACACACACACACTCCAAAAAATAAACACACAAAATAAATGAAAAACACACACACACACACACAAACTTACACATGTACACGAAAACTTACATGCACACAAAAACTTACATGCACACAAAAACTTACACATACGTACAATTAGACGAAAAAATTAGGATATTTATGCACAGTTATGTCTAAGCAATAAATATCTTAAGCCTCAACCGTTTTTATTCTTTAGAATAGTCCATCGCCATGAAAATTATACTTTCAGATTCAACATGTCAGGGAACAAACTTTCAGGTTCAGCATGTAAGAGAACCCTAAATACTCATCCCAAAAAAGGTAAGTTAACCCTAAACGCTCAAAGAATTTCTCTGAAATTACACTTTCAGGTTCAGCATGTAAGAGAACCCTAAATGCTCATCCCAAAAAAGGTAAGTTAACCCTAAACGCTTAAAGAATTTCATCACAAAACTTACACACACACACACGAAAACTTACACACACACGCCAAAACTTACACACACACATAAAAAACTTACACCCACACACAAAAGCTTACACACGCAAAAACTTACACACACACAAAAACTTACCCCCCACACGCAAAAACTTACATGCACACAAAAACTTACATGCACACAAAAACTTACACACACACAATAACTAACACACACACACACACACAAAAACTTAAACACACACACACACAAACAATTACAAACACCCACAAAAACTTACACACACACACACACAAAAACTTAAACACACACACACACACAAAAACTTACACACACACACGAAAACTTACACACACACGCCAAAACTTACACACACACACAATTTACACACACACACACACACACACACACACACACACACACACACACACACACACACACACACACACACACACACACACACACACACACACACACACACACACACACACACACACACACACACACACACACACACACACACACACACACACACACACACACACACACACACACACACACACACACACACACACACACACACACACACACACACACACACACACACACACACACACACACACACACACACACACACACACACACACACACACACACACACACACACACACACACACACACACACACACACACACACACACACACAAACACACACACACACACACACACACACACACACACACACACACACACACACACACACTCACACACACACACACACTCACACACACACACACACACACACACACACACACACACACACACACACACACACACACACACGAAAACTTACATGCATACAAAAACTTACATGCACACAAAAACTTACACACACAATTAGACAAAAAATTACGATGTTTATGCACAGTTATGTTTAAGCAATAAATATCTTAAGCCTCAACCGTTTTTATTCTTTAGAATATTCCATCGACATGAAAATTATACTTTCAGATTCAACATGTCAGGGAACAAACTTTCAGGTTCATCATGTAAGAGAACCCTAAATGCTCATCCCAAAAAAGGTAAGTTAACCCTAAACGCTCAAATAATTTCTCTGAAATTACACTTTCAGGTTCAACATGTAAGAGAACCCTAAATGCTCATCCCGAAAAAGGTAAGTTAACCCTAAACGCTTAAAAAATTTCTCTGAAATCACACTTTCAGGTTCAGCATGTAGGAGAACCCTCAATGCTCATCACTAAAAAAGGTAAGTTAACCCTAAACGCTTAAAGAATTTCTCTGAAATCACACTTTCAGGTTAGGTTAGGTAGGACCCCGACCCCCACTACACCAGCACCGATTTAATGTCCTTGGTAGAAATCTATACAAGATTTAATGTCCTTGATATTAGCATATATGAGATTCAGAATTGATATTTTTATAGTCATAGAATAACTAGACACAAACATTCAGATTTTCCCACAGTTAAGGGGGGGGAGAGTAAAGGTCAACTGCGAAGATATTTAGTCTAAGAAACTAGAATATGACGTTACAACCCTTCGCTAATAACAAGTGAAAACCAAGAGCTCAAACGCAGATGGAGTACTGTTTGCTATTTACTACATTGCAGCTACTGCTGCAACCATGATAACTTGATAATCATTTCTAATTTTCACAATTTCTTGCATACATCCTTCAAACATAATAAACTCAACCATGAAGAGATTTTCTGTATTTTCCTGTAATTTCATGCTCCTTTCATATAAACATTATTTTTTGCTGAGTCGATGAGTCCTCCCCCCGCCCACCAAAATTAATTACCCCCTCTTTGCCATAGATTTGAGATTGAACACCAAATTAAACAAATGAGCGACAAACAATGTTAATATAATTGATCCCGAATTACCTTAGAAAATATAGCCTTCTTTGAAGTTGCAATCGTCTTTAAGAATCGATAGATTGTTAATGTTTAAACTTTTACGTTTCTTATAAATGTAATAAACAGAATTACTTAATATTTTTCAATATAACCATAACCTTCCTGTCTAAAATTCATCAATTACTCGCAAACATGTTTTTTTTACATATGGGAAGAGATTTAATGTCCTTGGTAGAAGTCTATACAAGATTTAATGTCCTTGGTAAAACCCTCTACGTAATTTCCCTTTTCATATACAGAATAATTTTTCTTCGTCTTAAGTTTTAGTGTTGCTTCTTAGTTCCAACCGAAAACTTATTTTTTTATTTGATGTTCTACCATTTTCAAATCATACCATAAATATCCGTTTGAATATACCCTCTCTTATCCGTTTAATTCGATCTGAGTACTGGTTCGATTCGAACAGCAAACATTCTTTCTTGTCTTTAGACTTTTCATGCATAGTAAACTTGATTATGCTATGTAATTTGTAGGACCGATAGTGTTTTCCTTCAAAAACCTTCTCATACAGCTAACCATTGATGTAAAACTATTAAACTAAGTCATTTTAAATATTTGCAATTGGAATAAAAAGCAAATTCTGTGTGGCCATATTAGCTACCACAGACCCAGAAGGGCTGAATTCACATTTTAGAGACAAAAAGTGCATACAAAAAAGCAAATATAATAACAATTTAAAATCTCCCTCCCCCCAAACTCAAATTTCTGGGGGGGGTCATATTTTCATTATATTTTGAATATTATCCTTTGGAAAACACACCGAAAAGCCATATTAAGGACCAAATTTGTGAGTTTTTCATTGACAATTCCTTTTTAGCCAAACCTTTATAATCAATGGATCATACTTCTCTGTAAAGTTATGTTTAGCGATAAACTTATTAGAGTGACAAAAACTCTTTCCCACAAGAGGACACTTTTCAACTAAAAGTAAAGAGCTACCAGACTAAATCAAAGATATGATGAAATAATAACGAATAATTGTTCAAACTTAAATTTTCTGTAAAGTTAGACAAGTTCATCATATTTTACATATTTTTGGATGGAAAACACACTGAAAAGACATATTATTTGAACTCACATCAAACTTTGGCGGGATTGCATTTGAAGAACCTTCCATTATTTTCTATCTTGTCCTTATTTCAGACTATACTGACCTTTAAACCTATTCAAAGCCCTAAATATACTAACCTAACGGTTACTTATTTACGAAATCATACAAACCGTTGATTTTAGAACAATAATTACTTTTCCATATATCACTTAACACCCACTAGAATTGCCACTTTTCACTCGCGGAGAATGGTTTCAAAACAATACTTCTTACATCACATAGACTGATTGTGTCAAACGAGACATCTTCAATGCAGATTAATTAATTGTTACGTTCGATTTTGTTTTGGACATAGGAAAGCATCGATGGGGGTGAGAATTTCTGTAAAACTATCAAAGATTGACCAACTCTGTGATTTCACACTTCTTGTGTAATCAGAAAGAAAAAATAAGAAAAATTGATAAAAGATATTTCGAAATAAGCCCCAAAATCAGAGCTATTACAACTTAAATGACACGAGGGGAGGGGGAATCAGGTTGAAGAATATCCTGGATGTATCATTTTATATTTTCTAAGTACTCACAGAAGAACTCGTCACAGAAACATTGAAAAGGACTCATTTGATTGGGAATTAAAGTGACTAGCACCCAATTCACAGGAGGGAGCATGAAAATTTCTAGGAACGTATTTTCAACATATTTAAATGTTTACCTACGTACGCAGCGTGAAAATTTCTAGGAACGTATTTTCAACATATTTAAATATTTACCTACGTATGCATCACTTAGGTTAGATTAGATTAGGTTAGAAACAGAGAAAAAGTTAGGTGTATGGTTAGGTTAGGTTAGATTATGTTAGGTTAGGTTAATTTAGGTTAGAGTAGATTAGCCTACGTACGGGCGCGTACGTAGGCTAATCTACTCTAACCTAAATTAACCTAACCTAACTCGTTTAGGTTAGTCTCGTTAGGATGTCTCGTTTGACACAATTAGTCTATGTGATGTAAGAAGTATTGTTTTGAAACCATTCTCCGTGAGTGAAAAGTGGCAATTCTAGTGAGTGTTAATTGATATATAGAAAGGTAATTATTGTTCTAAAATCAACAGTTTGCATGATTTCGTAAATAAATAACCGTTAGGTTAGTATATTTTAGGGCTTTGAAAAGGTTTAAAAGTCAGTATAGGCTGAAATAAAGGACAAGATAGAAAATAATGGAAGGTTCTTCAAATGCAAGCCCGGCAACGTTTGATGTGAGTTCAAATAATATGTCTTTTCAGTGTGTTTTCCATCCAAAAATATGTAAAATATGATGAACTTGTCTAACTTTACAGAAAATTTAAGTTTGAACAATTATTCGTTATTATTTCATCATATCTTTGATTTAGTCTGGTAGCTCTTTACTTTTAGTTGAAAAGTGTCCTCTTGTGGGAAAGAGTTTTTGTCACTCTAATAAGTTTATCGCTAAACATAACTTTACAGAAAATTTAAGTTTGAACAATTATTCGTTATTATTTCATCATATCTTTGATTTAGTCTGGTAGCTCTTTACTTTTAGTTGAAAAGTGTCCTCTTGAGGGAAAGAGCTTTTGTTACTCTAATAAGTTTATCGCTTAACATAACTTTACAGAGAAGTATGATCCATTGATTATAAAGGTTTGGCTAAAAAGGAATTGTCAATGAAAAACTCACAAATTTGGTCCTTAATATGGCTTTTCGGTGTGTTTTCCAAAGGATAATATTCAAAATATAATGAAAATATGTCCCCCCCAGAAATTTGAGTTTGGGGGGAAGGGAGATTTTAAATTGCTATTATATTTGCTTTTTTGTGTGCACTTTTTGTCTCTAAAATGTGAATTCAGCCCTTCTGGGTCTGTGGTAGCTAATATGGCCACACAGAATTTGCTTTTTATTCCAATTGCAAATATTTAAAATGAATTAGTTTAATAGTTTTACATTAATGGTTAGCTGTATGAGAAAGTTTTTGAAGGAAAACACTATCGGTCCTACAAATTACATTGCATAATCAAGTTTACTATGCATGAAAAGTCTAAAGACTAGAAAGAATGTTTGCTGTTCGAATCGAACCAGTACTCAGATCGAATTAAACTGATAATAGAGGGTATATTCAAACGGATATTTATGGTATGATTTGAAAATGGTAAAACATCAAATTAAAAAATAAGTTTTCGGTTGGAACTAAGAAGCAACACTAAAACTTAAGACGAAGAAAAATTATTCTGTATATGAAAAGGGAAATTACGTAGAGGGTTTTACCAAGGACATTAAATCTTGTATAGACTTCTACCAAGGACATTAAATCTCTTCCCATATGTAAAAAAAAACATGTTTGCGAGTAATTGATGAATTTTAGACATGAAGGTTATGGTTATATTGAAAAATATTAAGTAATTCTGTTTATTACATTTATAAGAAACGTAAAAGTTTAAACATTAACAATCTATCGATTCTTAAAGACGATTGCAACTTCAAAGAAGGCTATATTTTCTAAGGTAATTCGGGATCAATTATATTAACATTGTTTGTCGCTCATTTGTTTAATTTGGTGTTCAATCTCAAATCTATGGCAAAGAGGGGGTAATTAATTTTGGTGGGAGGGGGGAAGACTCATCGACTTAGCAAAAAATAATGTTTATATGAAAGGAGCTTGAAATTATAGGAAAATACAGAAAATCTCTTCAAGGCTGAGTTTATTATGTTTGAAGGATGTGTGCAAGAAATTGTTAAAATTAGAAATGTTCATCAAGTTATCATGGTTGCAGCAGTAGCTGCAATGTAGTAAATAGCGAACAGTAGTCCATCTGCGTTTGAGTTCTTGGTTTTCACTTGTTATTAGCGAAGGGTTGTAACATCATTTCTAGTTTCTTAGACTAAATATCTTCGCAGTTGACCTTTACTTCTCCCCCCCCCCTTAACTGTGGGAAAATCTGAATGTTTGTGTCTAGTTATTCTATGACTATAAAAATATCAATTCTGAATCTCATATATGCTAATACCAAGGACATTAAATCTTGTATAGACTTCTACCAAGGACATTAAATCGGGGCTGGGGTAGTGGGGGTCGGGGTCCTACCTAACCTAACCTAACCTGAAAGTGTGATTTCAGAGAAATTCTTTAAGCGTTTAGGGTTAACTTACCTTTTTTAGTGATGAGCATTTAGGGTTCTTCTACATGCTGAACCTGAAAGTGTGATTTCAGAGAAATTTTTTAAGCGTTTAGGGTTAACTTACCTTTTTTGGGATGAGCATTTAGGGTTCTCTTACATGCTGAACGTGAAAGTGTAATTTCAGAGAAATTCTTTGAGCGTTTAGGGTTAACTTACCTTTTTTGGGATGAGTATTTAGGGTTCTCTTACATGCTGAACCTGAAAGTTTGTTCCCTGACATGTTGAATCTGAAAGTATAATTTTTATGTCGATGGAATATTCTAAAGAATAAAAAAGGTTGAGGCTTAAGATATTTATTGCTTAAACATAACTGTGCATAAACATCGTAATTTTTTGTCTAATTGTGTGTGTAAATTTTTGTATGCATGTAAGTTTTTGTGTGTATTTAAGTTTTTATGTGCATGCGTAAGTTTTTTTTTTTTGTGTGTGTGTGTGTGTGTGTGTGTAAGTTTTTGTGTGTGTGTAAGTTTTGGCGTGTGTGTGTAAGTTTTCGTGTGTGTGTGTAAGTTTTCGTGTGTTTGTGTGTTTAAGTTTTTGTGTGTGTTTGTGTGTAAGTTTTTGTGGGTGTGTGTAAGTTTTTGTGTGTGTGTGTGTGTTTAAATTTTTGTGTGTGTGTGTAAGTTTTTGTGTGTGTGTAAGTTTTTGTGTGCATGTAAGTTTTTGTGTGCATGTAAGTTTTTGCGTGTGGGGGTAAGTTTTTGTGTGTGTGTAAGTTTTTGCGTGTGTAAGCTTTTGTGTGTGGGTGTAAGTTTTTTATGTGTGTGTGTAAGTTTTGGCGTGTGTGTGTAAGTTTTCGTGTGTGTGTGTGTGTGTAAGTTTTGTGACGAAATTCTTTAAGCGTTTAGGGTTAACTTACCTTTTTTGGGATGAGCATTTAGGGTTCTCTTACATGCTGAACCTGAAAGTGTAATTTCGGAGAAATTCTTTGAGCGTTTAGGGTTAACTTACCTTTTTTGGGATGAGTATTTAGGGTTCTCTTACATGCTGAACCTGAAAGTTTGTTCCCTGACATGTTGAAACTGAAAGTATAATTTTCAAGGCGATGTACTATTCTAAAGAATAAAAACGGTTGAGGCTTAAGATATTTATTGCTTAGACATAACTGTGCATAAATATCCTAATTTTTTCGTCTAATTGTATGTGTGTGTAAGTTTTTGTGCGCATGTAAGTTTTTGTGTGCATGTAAGTTTTCGTGTACATGTGTAAGTTTTTTTTGTGTGTGTGTTTGTGTAAGTTTTTGTGTGTGTGTAAGTTTTGGTGTGTGTGTGTAAGTTTTCGTGTGTGTGTAAGTTTTTTTGTGTGTGTGTGTGTGTGTAAGTTTTTGTGTGTGTGTAAGTTTTTGTGTGCATGTAAGTTTTTGTGTGCATATAAGTTTTTGTGTGCATATAAGTTTTTGCGTGTGGGTGTAAGTTTTTGTGTGTGTAAGCTTTTGTGTGTGGGTGTAAGTTTTTTGTGTGTGTGTGTAAGTTTGTGTGTGTGTGTGTGTGTGTGTGTGTGTATGTTTTTGTGTGTGTAAGTTGTGGCGTGTGTGTGTGTGTGTGTGTGTAAGTTTTGTGACGAAATTCTTTAAGCGTTTAGGGTTAACTTACCTTTTTTGGGATGAGCATTTAGGGTTCTCTCACATGCTGTACCTGAAAGTGTAATTTCAGAGAAATTCTTTGAGCATTTAGGGTTAACTTACCTTTTTTGGGATGAGTATTTAGTGTTCTCTTACATGCTCAACCTGAAATTTTGTTCACTGACATGTTGAATCTGAAAGTATAATTTTCATGGCGATGGACTATTCTAAAGAATAAAAGCGATTGAGGCTTAAGATATTTATTGCTTAGACATAACTGTGCATAAATATCGTAATTTTTTTGTCTAATTGTGTGTGTGTAAGTTTTTGTGTGCATGTAAGTTTTTGTGTGCATGTAAGTTTTCGTGTGCATTTGTAAGTTTTTGTGTGTGTGTGTGTGTGTGTAAGTTTTTGTGTTTTTGTTAGTTTTGGTGTGTGTGTGTGAGTTTTCGTGTTTGTTTGTTTTATTTTTTTTTTGTGTTTGTTTTTGTGTGTGTAAGTTTTTTTTTGTGTGTGTAAGTTTTTGTATGTGTGTGTAAGTTTTTGTGTGCATGTATGTTTTTGTGTGCATATCAGTTTTTGCGTGTGGGTGTAAGTTTTTGTGTGTGTGTGTGTAAGTTTTTGTGTGTGTAAGCTTTTGTGTGTGGGTGTTAGTTTTTTGTGTGTCTGTAAGTTTGTGTGTGTGTGTGTGCGTGTGTGTGTAAGTTTTTGTGTGTGTAAATTTTTTTTGTGTGTGTGTGTAAGTTTGTGTGTTTGTGAGTTTTTGTGTGTGTAAGTTTTGGTGTGTGTGTGTAAGTTTTCGTGTGTATGTGTGTAAGTTTTGTGTGTGTGTGTGTGTGTGTAAGTTTTTGTGCGTGTGCGTGTGTGAGTTTTTTTTTGTGTTCATGTCATTTTAAGATACGAAAAAAAGTTAAAAAAAATACCATGTTAAAAAATTCAAGAAAGTATTTACGAAATGGGGAGATGACTCTTTGAGGTTGGAAAATGGGTTTAGGAATAACATTATGAAAGGAAGTTGTTCAGAAAAGATATAATAAAGCCTTAAAAAAGTATTATAATGTTAGGCTCAAGAGTCTTTGGGGGTCCGGGGGCCCTTTGGGAGTCCGGTGGACCTTTGGGGACCGGGGGAGGGTCTTTGGGGGTTCGGGGGGTCCTTTGGGAGCCTTGGGGGTCTTTGAGGATCGGAAATGGCCTTTTGGGGTCCGGGGGACCTTTGGGGACCGGGGGAAGGCCTTTGAGGGTCTGGGGGGCCCTTGAGGGTCGAATGGTCCCTTGGTAGCCCGGTGGACCTTTGGGGACCGGGTGAGGGTCTTTGGGGGCCCGGGGGGAGCCTTTGTGGGCCTGGAGGTCCTTTGGGAGCTTGGGAGGACCCTTGAGGACCGGGGGCTTCTTTTGGGGTTGGGCTGGGGGGATCGGAACCCTTTGGGGTTGGGGTAGGAGGATCGGAACCCTTTGGGGTTAGGGTAGGGGGATCGGAGCCCTTTGGGGTTGGGGTAGAAGACCTCACAACATTGTTCAAATGGAACTTGTGTATGATAACGACCACACTCAAAACCTCTTCTAAAACATCTTTTAAATCATCTTTTAAAAAGCATCTAACTGTTTCACCGAAATAATTCCCCAAAATAATAATTATTCTGAAAAGATATAATAAAGCCTTAAAAAAGTATTATAATGGGGGCTCAGGAGTCTTTGGGGGTCCGGGGGCCCTTTGGGGGCCCGGTGGACCTTTGGGGACCGGGGAGAGGGTCTTTGGGGGTTAGGGGGGCCCTTTGGGAGCCTGGGGGGCCTTTGAGGATCGAGAAGGGCCTTTGGGGGTCCGGGGGACCTTTGGGGACCGGGTGGGTCTTTGGGGTCCGGGGGCTTCCTTTGGGGTCAGGGTTGGCGTCGGGGGATTGAAACCCTTTGGGGTTGGGGTAGGAGGATCGGAACCCTTTGGGGTTGGGTAGGGGGATCGGAGCCCTTTGGGGTTGTGGTAGAAGACCTCACGACACTGTTCAAATGGAACTTGTGTATTATAACGACCACACTCAAAACCTCTTCTAAAACATCTTTTAAATCATCTTTTAAAATGCCTCTAACTGTTTCGCCGAAATAATTCCCTAAACGTAATTTCAGCGTGTTCCTTTTGTTTGGGATCCCTGGGCTGTCACATTTGAAATTAGAAAGAAACTTTCTCGCGCGCTATGATCAAAACATTTGTTCGGAAACGATCCTTCTGGAAGAACTCCAGACATTAATAAACTTCGCGCCGGAGACAATTTGATTAATGACTGATAGCACATGTGTTTCCCGGGAACTCATAACATTTGGCTTGAACAACAACAACAACATTGACCTTGGCATTCGCTGAGAGCGTGCCCAAAACAACAACAACAATAACATTGACCCCATTAACCACGTGTTCCCCCTAATGACTCTATCGCGTGCCCAAAACAACAACAACAACATTGACTCCATTAACCACGTGTTCTCTCTAATGACTCTATCGCGTGTCCAAAACAACAACAATAACATTGACTCCATTAATCATGTGTTCTCCCTAATGACTCTATCGCGTGCCCAAAACAACAACAACAACATTGACTACATTAACCACGTGTTCTCCCTAATGACTCTATCGCGTGCCCAAAACAACAACAATAACATTGACTCCATTAACCACGTGTTCTCCCTTATGACTCTTTCGCGTGCCCAAAACAACAACAATAACATTGACCCCATTAACCACGTGTTCTCACTCATGACTCGCAAGCATTCTCACATCAACAAAAACAAGTTTGACCACATTAGCTAATTGGTCCCTCTTATGACTCTCTTGCCTGTCCAAATCATCAACACCAACAAGGACCCCCCTAACAACTGGTTCTCCCTTATGACTCAATAGCGAGCTCCAAACAACGACAATAGCATTGGCCCAATAAACCACTTGTTCTCCCTAATGACTCTATCGTGTGCCCAAAACAACAACAACAACATTGATCTTGACATTTGCCCTCGGAAACAACAACAAATACTACTTCTGGATCATAACATTCGCTGAGGGCGTGCCAAAAACAAATACTATTTCTGGATCATAACATTCACTGAGGGCGTGCCAAAAACAAATACTATTTCTGGATCATAACATTCGCTGAGAGCGTGCCAAAAACACACCTGGAGAAAGAGACCATTGAGAAAGAGGTCATTGACCCCATTAACCACGTGTTCTCCCTAGGGAGGCTATGCCCATATATGGTGTTCTGATCGGAGATACATTCTTTTGATAACCGAATTTTGTACTCGTGGGAGTCAATAAGGCATCTCTACTCACGTACGCTATTTTGATTCGGTTAAGTTTTAAGAGCAGAAATGGGAGGGTTGACGTGGGAGGGTGGGAGTGGAAGGGGGAATAATTGCCCTCAAATCACTTTCAACCATTAAAAAGGGCATCAGCCCTTTCCATTTTCAATCCAATGGGCCCTTTTCGAAGTTTCCATGACAACTCAGTCTTAAAAAGCTATTTAAACTTACATTAGCCATTGAAGATTCGACGGCATCATTTGAGGTATTCATCGCTTTATTTCTATCTATATTTCAATTTGCACTAGAGTTAAAACCTCCAAACATCTAATAATAAACAATAATAACGGTTAATTATTACAAAAATCATAAGGGAGAGGAATCTAGAAGAGTCAGTGTCCATGATTCATCATTTAACCCCCTTGGGAGAGTTTTCAAGCAGAAATAGACATATTTCATCATTTAGATATTTTATTTCTTCTCTGAAACGTCACCTTTTCCCAAAATTGTCTAATCAATTTAGAGATGGATTTTATTTTCTTCAGCATAGTTGAAAGGCACAATAACTATGTCTTTAGAGATAAAATGGCCCCCCTTCAGCCCCTGGGGAAAGGTTTTTAAGTTATGAAATTTATACATAAGGCCAGTAAAAGTTGGGTATAGTTAGGTTAGGATAATTAACCTAGAAAATTAACAGAGAAAAAAAAATTTATGCATGAGAAGACCCCCACTCCTCCCATGTCACCTCTTTCCAAAATTGTCTAATCAATTTAGAGATGAATTTTATATATATTAGGTTAAGTGGCGCGCCACAACCCTGGTACTCCCCGGCCTGCCGTAGCGGGCTCTGCGGCGCTCCCTGGCGCGCCACAGTGGGCCCGCAGCGCTCCCCGGTCCGCCCGCTTTTGGGGCCGTCACTGCGGTGGGCTGGGAAGCACCGTGGTTGTGGCACGCCACTTAACCTAATATATGTAAAATTCATCTCTAAATTGATTAGACAATTTCGGAAAGAGGTGGCGTGGGAGGAGTGGGGGTCCTCCCGTGCATAAATTATATGTTGTTTTCTCTGTTAATTTTCTAGGTTAATTATCCTAACCTAACTATACCCAACTTTTACTGGCTTTATGTATAAATTTCATAACTTAAAAACCTTTCCCCAGGGGCTGAAGGGGGGCCATTTTATCTCTAAAGACATAGTTATTGTGCCTTTCAACTATGCTGAATAAACAAAAATCCATCTTTAAATTGATTAGACAATTTTGGGAAAAGGTGACGGTTCAGAGAAGAATTAAAATATCTAAATGATGAAATATGTCTATTTCTGCTTGGAAACTCTCCCAAGGGGGTTAAATGATGAATGGTGGACAGTGACTCTTCTAGATTCCTCTCCCTTATAATTTTCGTAAGAATTAACCGTTATTATAGTTTATTATTAGATGTTTGAAGGTTTTAACTCCAGTGCAAATTGAAATATAGATAGAAATAAAGCGATGAATACCTCAAATGATGTCGTCGATTCTTCAATGGCTGATGTAAGTTTAAATAGCTTTTTAAGACTGAGTTGTCATGGAAACTTCAAAAGGGGCCCATTCGATTGAAAATAGAAAGGGCTGATGCCCTTTTTAATAGTTGGAAATTATTTGAGGGCAATTAATCCCCCTTCCACTCCCACCCTCCCACGCCAACCCTCCCATTTTTTCTCTTAAAACTTAACCGAATCAAAATAGCGTACGTGTATAATTTTGATCCGACCATGAGAAGATATATGGGGTTTTGCGCTCAACTTATGACGAAAATCTAATGAAAGACTTAAGTCTAATGACGAAAATAAATTCATTATTCAGTGGAAAATTAAATTTTGGGTGGTAGAGTCCCCTGCTAGTGGGGGTATAATTGTATAGAAAGCGTTGTTCTAGCTTATATTTTCCTTTTACCTCTTTAGAATTCTTGCACAAATAGTATTTATTCTGTATTTTAGAGGAACTGGCCCCTTTCTCACCCCTCACTCTTTACGCTTTAGTATTAAAAGCTCTTTAAAAAGTGCTTCTCGTTCAAATTCGATGGCCTTTGGAAGTAGCTTTTGAAGAATTGTGACAAAAAGTCAAAATTAGTGTATAAAGCACGAGGTTTAAGTAAAGGAGTAACTCCACAATCTTTCTAGTACTTAAAAAGGTACTAGAACATTTAATTTCCTTCTATGAAGATCTGTTCTAAGCTAATGAAATAGTTTAAAAGAATTAATTTCAAACAATAACTCAATACTAGGCTCAAATGCGAATTCGATTTTCAAAGAGTTATTAGCATAAAATTAAAATTTTGGGTGGTAGATTCCCCTGCTAGTGGGGGTATAATTGTATAGAAAGCGTTGTTCTAGCTTATATTTTCCTTTTACCTCTTTAGAATTCTTGCACAAATAGTATTTATTCTGTATTTTAGGGGAACTGGCCCTTTTCTCACCCCTCACTCTTTACGCTTTAGTATTAAAAGCTCTTTAAAAAGTGCTTCTCGTTCAAATTCGACGGCCTTTGGAAGTAGCTTTTGAAGAATTGTGACAAAAAGTCCAAATTAGTGTATAAAGCACGAGGTTTAAGTAAAGGAGTAACTCCACAATCTTTCTAGTACTTAAAAAGGTACTAGAACATTTAATTTCCTTCTATGAAGATCTGTTCTAAGCTAATGAAATAGTTTAAAAGAATTAATTTCAAACAATAACTCAATACTAAGCTCAAAAGCGAATTCGATTTTCAAAGAGTTATTAGCATAAAATTAAAATTTTGGGTGGTAGATTCCCCTGCTAGTGGGGGTATAATTGTATAGAAAGCGTTGTTCTAGCTTATATTTTCCTTTTGCCTCTTTAGAATTCTTGCACAAATAGTATTTATTCTGTACTTTAGGGGAACTGGCCCCTTTCTCACCCCTCACTCTTTACGCTTTAGTATTAAAAGCTCTTTAAAAACTGCTTCTCGTTCAAATTTGACGGCCTTTGGAAGTAGCTTTTGAAGAATCGTGACAAAAAGTCAAAATTAGTGTATAAAGCACGAGGTTTAAGTAAAGGGGTAGCCCCACAATCTTTCGAGTACTTAAAAAGGTACTAGAACATTTAATTTCCTTCTATGAAGATCTGTTCTAAGCTAATGAAATAGTTTAAAAGAATTAATTTCAATCAATAACTCAATACTAAGCTCAAATGCGAATTCGATTTTCAAAGGGTTATTAGCATAAAATTAAAATTTTGGGTGGTAGATTCCCCTGCTAGTGGGGATATAATTCCATAGAAATAGTTGTTCTAGCTTATATTTCCCTTTTACCTCTTTTACCTTTTTTTACCAAAAATAGTTTGCAGACCTTATGATTTTGGGGTATTCGAATTGCATCATATTTCAATTCCAAAACCGAAAGGCTTTATTAAAGGTGTGCGTGTTTTTTGTTTGTGTGTTGTGTGTGCGTGTGTGTGTGCGTGTGTATTTTTGTTTGCGTTTGTGTGTGTGTTTATGTGTTTGTGTGTTTTTGTGTGTTTGTGTTTTTTTTTGTGTGTGTTGTATGTGTTTTTTTGTGTGTATGTTTGCGTGTTTGTGTATTTTTGTGTGTGTGTGTTTGTGTGTTTTTTTGTGTTTGTGTATTTCTGTGTTTTGTTTTTGTGTTTGTTTTGTTTGTGTGTGTTTTTGTGTGTTTTGGTTCAAAAAATAAACTATTTCCGTAAAATCTGAACTAATAAGGGTTTTGACCATAAACTCTACTTTTTGTAAGAAAATTATGGGAAATACATTTCTTTGACTCAAATTTGAAACTTTGGTTAGAAACAAAAAATCCAGTTTTGGTTCGATAATAAACTATTTCTGTAAAATCTGAACTAATAAAGGTTTTTGACCGTAAAATCTAGTTTTTTGTAAGAAAATTATGGAAAATACATTTCTCTGGCCCAAATGTGAAACTTTGGTTAGAAAAAAAAATCAGTTTTGGTTCGAAAATAAACTATTCCCGTAAAATCTGAACTAATAAAGGTTTTGACCGTAAACTCTAGTTTTTTGTATGAAAATTATGGAAAATACATTTCTTTGACTCAAAGGTGAAACTTTGGTTAGAAAAAAAATCAGTTTTGGTTCGAAAATAAACTATTCCGGTAAAATCTGAACTAATAAAGGTTTTGACCGTAAACTCTAGTTTTTTGTATGAAAATTATGGAAAATACATTTTTTTGACTCAAAGGTGAAACTTTGGTTAGAAAAAAAAAATCGAGTTTTGGTTCGAAAATAAACTGTTTCCGTAAAATCTGAACTAATAAAGGTTTTTGACCGTAAAATCTGTTTTTTTTGTAAGAAAATTTTGGAAAATACATTTCTTTGACTCAAATTTGAAACTTTGGTTAGAAAAAAAAAATCCAGTTTTGGTTCAAAAATAAACTGTTTCCGTAAAATCTGAACCAATAAAGGTTTTTGACCGTAAAATCTAGTTTTTTCGTAAGAAAATTATGGAAAATACATTTCTTTGACTCAAATGTGAAACTTTGGTTAGAAAAAAAAATCCAGTTTTGGTTCGAAAATAAACTGTTTCCGTAAAATCTGAACTAATAAAGGTTTTTGACCGTAAAATCTAGTTTTTTTGTAAGAAAATTATGGAAAATACATTTCTTTGACTCAAATGTGAAACTTTGTTTAGAAAAAAAATCCAGTTTTAGTTCGAAAATAAACTGTTTCCGTAAAATCTGAACTAATAAAGGTTTTTGACCGTAAACTCTAGTTTTCTTGTAAGAAAATTATGGAAAATACATTTCTCTGGTCCAAATGTGAAACTTTGGTTATAAAAAAAAATCCAGTTTTTGTTCGAAAATAAACTATTTCCGTAAAATCTGAACTAATAAATGTTTTTGACCGTAAACTATAGTTTTTTGTAAGTATAGTATGGAAAATATAGTTCTCTAACCCAAATGTGAAACTTTTTTTAGAAAAAAATCCAGTTATGTTTCAAAACATAAGCTATTTACGTAGAATTCGAACTAAAAAAGGTTTTTTGACAGTAAACACTTGTTTTTTGATCATAGTGTTCTCAATCTTTTTAGGATGTATGGAACGAGTGGGACCTCACGCTTGAGGAGGAACTTCTTTTATGTAATGCAAGCATAGATGATAGTGATGAAGTAAAGGAAATCAATTATACATCACTAGGATTATCATACACATCAGATGATCTAGTGAGGAGGGGCCTTCCGGAAGAATGTGTATTGAAGACGATGAGTGGTTGTCTGCTCATCGTCTTCCTATAAGAGTACGTGAAGATTTATTTGAGGAGATGCCCCCTTTGAACAATATAACGGTAAATGATGAACCGGAGGTTGAGATTGAATGTATACCACCCCCTTTGGTAGATATAATGGTAGTAGAGAATGGTGACGATGACATTCAGATAATTGAACCGGACATTGTTTATTTAAAAAGCATTGTAAATATTGATATTTCAAAAGAATAAAGATTAGAAGAATGAATTGTTTTTATTATCTTTGATAGAAAACTTGGCTGTGGACTGATAATACTCTATGGAGTGATCTAATCAAACGGAACTATTCATGTACATAAGTCTCTGATGGTATCCTTACTCTATATATATCTAGTATGAGAAAATTAAAATATTACAAACAAATTTATTGTATGATTACAATATAAAACTCATTACACATATCAATAATTAGATTTATCGTTAAATCATATATGAGAACTCTTACACCACGGTTTTCGTTGTTTAAAATCATTTCCGTAGAATGACCTCTTATGTTGTCTCTTAAATGGCCACTTTTTCTCTTCTCTTAGAACATATTCATCATAATATTCAGAGTTATATCTTGCTTTATACACATTTTTCATTGGGTTTTCACTGCTGTCTTTTACACCATAGAGAAAGCCCTGTTTTCCCACTCTCTTCTTTTGATCTTCCTTTTCTGTCATGTTTTATGTGAGCTTATTTGCAATCGGTATAAATTTCTCTCCATATCACATATAATTTTTCTTCTCATTTCCTCTTCTTCTCATCTATCTCTGCCTCTATGCTGTCTAAACATGCAGTAGGTTCATGAGAATGTTCAAAATCATGAAAATTACCTTTACAAATAGAACAAATTGCAGTAAAAGGATATTTCTAACTCAACTTGTTCACCCATGTTATCACACTGCTGACTAAAAACTTAGTGAATTCTATTCACAGACTAATAAATACTATAGCAAAAATCCTTTCCTTGTATTCTTGGAAATCCTCTCCCGCTAATATTTGCGGCCCTCTGATTGGCTGAGAAGGAGGCATGTACTTCCTGTTTCCCGTTATCGGATCAATACATTCTCCAAAGCGATTATGTAATCAATTTCTCAGAAATCCATTTGTTCTAGTCGAATGCTAGATCAATACATTCCCCACCGTTAATGCGCATGTGCAAATTTCACTCCGGAGTCAATACAATTGAATGAACAACAACAACAAATAAATTCTCCTCGAGTCCTAGATCAATACATTCCCCCTAGCGATTATATAAATCAAGTTCTCGGAAATTCAATCCCCTAGATCAATACATTCCCTAGTGATTATATAAATCACCCCCAGTGTCATTACACATGGAAACAACAAATAAATCGACCTTGACACAATTAGACATTAATAAACCATGAAAATACATCAAAGTGAGAAAAATCCTGTTTTTTTATCCTCAGTGACAAAAACCATAAAAACATGCATAAATTACGTACTGTTTGCACTTGTCGTAGTCGAGTCCTAGATCAATACATTCCCCCTAGCGATTATGTAAATCACCCCAAGTGTCATTACACCTGGACGAACAACAACAAATAAATTGACCATTAAAATATAACAAAGTGAGAAAAATCCTGTTTTTTCATTATCAGTGACATAAACCATAAGAATATGCATAAATTGCTGTTGATATCCCTGAAAAACAACAAATAAATTGACTAACACTCATAACCATCCAAGAAACATCCATAAAAGTGAGAAAAACCAACCTGACAACAAATAAATTGTCTGACACTGATAACCATCCAAGAAACATCCATCAAAGTGAGAAAAATCCTTTTTTTTCATTCTCACTGACAAAAACCATAAAAACATGCATAAATTGTTGTTGACATCCATGAAAAACAACAAATAAATTGACTAACACTCATAACCATCAGAGGAACATCCATAAAAGTGAGAAAAATCCTGTTTTTCAAGTGAGAAAAATCCTGTTTTTTCATTCTCAGTGAGAAAAACCATAAATTATGTTCGTACTGCGTTAGACTAAATTGTAGATGGCAGCACACGGTCCCGTCAGTATTCTATGCCCATATATGGACTCCCGTTCAGAGATATTATGGCTTTCCTGCTAACTTGAGTGAATGGCGTTTAATGCCCAATTTCTGAAATTTCTTCCCCCTACAGAAAAAAATAAAATTCAAAAAAATTCTCAAATTTAAAAAGCATTGTTTTCCACAGGGGGGTATTTTCCAGGAGGGTATTTTCCACGGGTAGGGGGTATTTTCAGGAGGACTTTTTCAAGGGGAGCATTTCTTTGGAGGGTATTTTCCTCGGGGGGTATTTTCCAGGGGGAGGAGGGAGAATTTTCCACGGAGGATTATTTTCCAAGTAGGGGGGGGGTAAATGCCTGGGGTTATTTTCCGAGAGGGTAAGCGCCGTGGGGTAAACGCCAGGGGTTATTTTCCGAGGAGGTAAGTCTGGTGGGTAAACGCTGGCCATCTTGTATGATATAGCCGCTACTGGTGAAGTTGTTCATTCACTGAAGGACTATAAACCCTTTTTTTACTAGTTTCTTTTAGCTTAGAGTGAGACAAGAGAAACAGAAGTGACATAATAGATGGAAAGTATATATTTTCGACTATATATTTGCACATTAGGAGGTGGGTGGGGTAACGTATTTGGACAGTTTGAAGCTAAAAACAATTCTTACTTCATAATGTGCAAAATAATTGTACCTAACATTTTAGGCTTGCAGACCCACATTACTTCCCCCCCCCCCTAAAGTAGTAATATATATCCCAAATTTGTTCCTAAAGTATTATATTTTTATCATACTTAGGTAATTTAATTAGGATCAAGCGTCAGAGAAACATATTAGAAGAATATTAGATAGGGACTATATCATACAAGTACCTTTTTTATCTCTCTTTTTCACTTCAGTCAGAAATTTACTGCTAAAATAATTTTTCTTCACTCGACCTTTCTCCTTTCACAGTGATGTCGGTGGACAATATGGGTGATACAGTTTCACAGAATCAATAGTATCTTTAGTGATTATATTTTAATTAATAATTACTATTTTAATTTACTTTAATTAGGCATTAAAGTAGAAAAATATTGTCTATTAATGTGCCAGATGTGTCAGCAACTCTAGTAGGAATAGTGATAGAAGGAAACATTAAAAGATAAAGCAGAGGATAAAAAGTCACAAGAAGTTGTAGATCAAGTTTTTAACAGGTCAATACTGAAGTCTCCCAGAAAATTAATTTTCATGGGAATTGGTACCAAATTTAACTTATAACCCAGAGCCAAGGCCGTATCCAGGGGCGAGACTAGGAGGTTTGAACCTCACCCCCCCCCCCCCCCGAGATATTTTCTCGACTCGTAAAAACGAAACAAAATGAAAATAGACAATTTTTTAATGTGTTTTAAATTTATTTTTGTGTACCCCCCAGAAAAAATTAAGAGAATGTAACTGTGACAAGGTAAACCACGACAAAACACTACTGAAATATTCCAACTCTTGCATTTCAACGAAAGAAATCCGAAATGAACTTTGAAAAAATCAAGAGAATATAACTGTGACATGGTAAACCACGACAAAACACTACTGAAATAATCAAACTCTTGCATTTCAACGATATAAATTCAAAATGAAAATTGAAAAATCAAGAGAATGTAGATGTGAGATGTTAAGTCATGACAACTCACTCCTTAAATATTCTAACTCTCTCATTCCAAGGAAAGATATTCAAATGAACTTTGAAAAATAGACAAAATGTAGGTGGGAAGGGGTAACGCACGAAACAACACTACTGAATTATTCCAAGTCTTGCATTTAACGAAAGAAACTCAAAATGAACTTTGAAAAATCAAGAGAATGTAACTCTGACAAGGTAAACCACGATAGAACACTACTGAAATAATCCAACTCTTGCATTTCAATGAAAGAAATTCAAAATGAACTTTGAAAAATCAAGAAAATGTAACTGTGACAAGGTAAACGACGACAAAACACTACTGAAATATTCCAACTCTTGCATTTCAATGAAATAAATTCAAGATGAACTTTCAAAAATTAAGAGAATGTAACTGTGAAAATGTAAACCACGACAAAACACTACTGAAATATTCCAACTCTTGCATTTCAATGAAAGAAATTCAAAATGAACTTTGAAAAATTAAGAGAATGAAAGTGTGACAGGGTAAAGCACGACAAAACACTACTGAAATATTCCAACTCTTGCATTTCAACGAAAGAAATTCAAAATGAACTTTGAAAAATCAAGAGAATGTAACTGTGACAAGGTAAACCACGATAGAACACTACTGAAATAATCCAACTCTTGCATTTCAACGAAAGAAATTCAGAATGAACTTTGAAAATCAAGAGAGTGTAACTGTGACATGGCAAACCATGACAAAACACTACTGAAATATTCCAACTCTTGCATTTCAACGAAAGAAATTCAAAATGAACTTTGAAAAATCAAAAGAATATAACTGTGACATGGTAAACCACGACAAAACACTACTGAAATAATCCAACTCTTGAATTTCAATTAAGGAAATTCAAAATGAACTTTGAAAAATCAAGAAAATTTAACTGTGACAAGGTAAACGACGACAAAACACTACTGAAATATTCCAACTCTTGCATTTCAATGAAATAAATTCAAGATGAACTTTGAAAAATTAAGAGAATATAACTGTGAAAATGTAAACCACGACAAAACACTACTGAAATATTCCAACTTTTGCATTTCAATGAAAGAAATCCAAAATGAACTTTGATAAATTAAGAGAATGTAACTGTGACAAGGTAAACCACAACAAAACAATAGTGATATATTCCAACTCTTGCATTTCAAGGAATAAAATTCTATATGAACTTTGAAAAATCAAGAAGATGTAACTGCGACAAGGTAAACTATAACAAAACACTACTGAAATATTCCAACTCTTGCATTTCAATGAAAGAAATTCAAAATGAACTTTGAAAATCAAGAGAATCTAACTGCGACAAGGTAAAGCACAACAAAACACTACTGAAATAATCCATCTCTTGCATTTATATGAAAGAAATTCAAAATGAACTTTGAAAAATTAAGAGAATGTAACTGTGACAAGGTAAACCATGACAAAACAATACTGAAATATTCCAACTCTTGCATTTCATCGAAAGAAATCCAAAATGAACTTTGAAAAATTAAGAGAATGTAAGTGTGACAAGGTAAACCACAACAAAACACTACTGAAATATTCCAACTCTTGCATTTCAACGAAAGAAATTCAAAATGAACTTTGAAAAATCAAGAGAATGTAATTGTGACACTGTAAACCACATCAAAACACTACTGAAATATTCTAACTCTTGCATTTCAACGAAAGAAATCCAAAATGAACTTTGAAAATCAAGAGAGTGTAACTGTGACATGGGAAACCATGACAAAACACTACTGAAATATTCTAACTCTTGCATTTCAAAGAAAGAAATTCAAAATGAAATTTGAAAAATCAAGAGAATGTAACTGTGACAAGGTAGACCACAACAAAACACTACTGAAATATTCGGACTCTTACATTTCAATTGAAGAAATTCAAAATGAACTTTGAAAAATTAAGAGAATGTAACTGAGACAAGGTAAACCATGACAAGACCCAACTGAAATAATCCAACTCTTCCATTTCAAAGAAAGGAATTGAAAACTAACTTTTGAAAATTAAGAGAATGCAACTGTGACAATTCAAAACACAACAAAACACTGCTGAAATATTCCAACTCTTGCATTTCAATGAAAGAAATTCAAATCAACTTTGAAAAATCAAGAGAATGTAACTTTGACAAGGTAAACCAGAACGAAACACTACTGAAATATTCCAACTCTTGCATTTCAGTGAAAGAAATTCAAAATAAATTTTGAAAAATCAAGAAAATGTAACTGTGACAAGGTAAACCACGACAAAACACTACTGAAATATTCCAACTCTTGCATTTCAATGAAAGAAATCCAAAATGAACTTTTAAACATCACGAGAATGTAACTGTGCCACTGTAAACCGAAACAAAACACTACTGAAATATTCCAACTCTTGCATTTCAACGAAAGAAATTCATAAATGAACTTTGAAAAATCGAGAGAATGTAACTGTGACAAGGTAAACCATGATCAAACACTACTGAAATAATCCAACTCTTGCATTTCAATGAAAAAAATCAAAATGAACTTTGAAAAATCAAGAGAATGTAGCTGTGACAAGGTAAACCACGATCAAACACTACTGAAATAATTCAACTCTTGCATTTCAATGAAACAAATCAAAATGAACTTGGAAAAATCAAGAGAATGTAACTGTGACACGATAAACTTCAACAAGGCACTAGTGAAATATACCAACTCATGCATTTCAATGAAAGAAATCTAAATAAACTTTGAAAAATCAAGAGAATGTAACTTTGACAAGGTAAACCACAACAAAACACTACTGAAATATTCCAACTCTTGCATTTCAACGACAGAAATCCAAAATGAACTATGAAAAATCAAGAAAATGTAACACTGAAAAGGTAAACCACGACAAAACACTACTGAAATGTTCCATTTCTTGCATTTCAATGAAAGAAATTCGAAATTAACTTTGAAAAATCAAGAGAATGTAACTGTGACAAGGTAAACCATGACAAAACACTTTTGAATTATTCCAACTCTTCCATTTCAACGAAAGAAATTCAAAAGGAACTTTGAAAAATCAAGGTAAAGCACAACAAAACACTACTGAATTAATACAACTCTTGCATTTCAATGAAAGAAATTCAAAATAAACTTTGAAAAATCGAGAGAATGTAACTGTGACAAGGTAAACCAGGGTAAACCACGACAAAACAATACTGAAAATCCAACTCTTGCATTTCAACGAAAGAAACTGTGACAATGTAAATCACAACAAAACATTACTTAAATATTCCAACTCTTGCATTTCAACGAAAGAAATTCAAAATGAACTTTGAAAAATTAAGAGAATGTAACTGTGACAAGGAAAATCATAACAAAACACTACTGAAATATTCCAACTCTTGCATTTCATCGAAAGAAATTCAAAAGGAACTTTGAAAAATCAAGAGAATGTAACTGTGACAAGGTAAAGCACAACAAAACACCACTGAAATAATCCAACTCTTTCATTTTAATGAAATAAATTCAAAATGAACTTTGATAAATAGAGAGATTGTAACTGTTACATTGTAAACCAGGGTAAACCAAGACAAAACACGACAGAATTATTTCAACGCTTGTATTTCAACGAAAAAATCCAAAATAAACTTTGAAAAATAAAGTAAATGTAACTGTGACATGGTAAACCCCGATAAAACACTACTGAAATAATCCAATTCTTGCATTTCAATGAAAAAATCAAAATGAACTTTGAAAAATCAAGAGAATGTAACTGTAACACGATAAACCACAACAAAGCACTACTGAAATATTCCAACTCTTGCATTTCAGTGAAAAAAATTCAAAATGAACTTTGAAAAATCAAGAGAATACAACGTTGACAAGGTAAACCACAACAAAACACTACCGAAATATTCCAAATCTTGCATTTCAACCAAAAAAATTCAAAATGAACTTTGAAAAATCAAGAAAATGTAACAGTGAAAAGGTAAACCACGACAAAACACTACTGAAATGTTCCAATTCTTGCATTTCAGTGAAAGAAATTCGAATTAACTTTGAAAAATCAAGAGAATGTAACTCTGACAAGTTAAACCACAACAAAACACTACTGAAATATTCCAACTCTTGCATTTCAATGAAAGAAATTCCAAATGAACTTTGAAAAATCAAGAAAATGTAACTGTGACAAGGTAAACCACGACAAAACACATTTAAAATATTCCAACTATTGCATTTCATCTAAAGAAATTCAAAATGAACTTTGAAAAATTAAGAGAATGCAACTGTGACAAGGTAAACCACGACAAAACACTACTGAAATATTCCAACTCTTGCATTTCAATGATAGAAATTCAAAATGAACTTTGAAAAATCAAGAGAATATAACTATGACAAAGTAAACCGAAAAAAGACACAACTTAAATATTCCAACTCTTGCATTTCAAAGAACTAAATTCAAGATGAACTTTGAAAAATTCAGAAAATGTAACTTTGACATGGTAAACCATGACAAAACACTAGTGAAATATTCCAACTCTTGCATTTCAATGAAAGAAATTCAAAATAAACTTTGAAAAATCAAGAAAATGTAACTTTGACACGATAAACCACAACAAAACACTACTGAAATATTCCAACTCTTGCATTTCAACGAATGAAATTCAAAATGAACTTTGAAAAATCAAGAAAATGTGACTGCAACAAGGTAAACTACAACAAAACACTACTGAAATATTCCAACTCTTGCATTTCAATGAAAGAAATCCGCAATGAACGTTGAAAATCAAGAAAATGTAACTGCGACAAGGTAAACCATGACAAAACACTACTGAAATAATCCAACTCTTGCATTTCAATGAAAGAAATCCGCAATGAACGTTGAAAATCAAGAGAATGTAACTGCGACACGGTAAACCATGACAAAACAATACTGAAATAATCCAACTCTTGCATTTCAATGAAATAAATTCAAAATGAACCTTTAAAAATCAAGAAAATGTAACTGTGACAAGGTAAACCACAACAAAACACATTTAAAATATTCCAACTATTGCATTTCATCGAAAGAAATTCAAAATGAACTTTGGAAAATTAAGAGAATGCAACTGTGACAAGGTAAACCACGACAAAACACTGCTGAAACATTCCAACTCTTGCATTTCAATGATAGAAATTCAAAATGAACTTTGAAAAATTAAGAGAATGTAACTGTGACAATGTAAACCACAACAAACACTACTGAAAAATTCCAGCTCTTACATTTGAACGAAAGAAATTCGAAATAAACTATGAAAAATCAAGAGAATGTAACTATGAAATGCTAAACCATGACAAAACACTACTGAAATATTCCAAATTTTGCATTTCAACGAAAGAAATTCAAAAGGAACTTTGAAAAATTAAGAGAATGTAACTGCGACAAGGTAAACTACAACAAAACACCACTGAAATATTCCAACTCTTGCATTTCAATGAAAGAAATCCAAAATGAACGTTGAAAATCAAGAGAATGTAACTGCGACAAGGTAAACCATGACAAAACACTACTGAAATAATCCAACTCTTGCATTTCAATGAAAGAAATCCGCAATGAACGTTGAAAATCAAGAGAATGTAACTGCGACACGGTATACCATGATAAAAAACTACTGAAATAATCCAACTATTGCATTTCAACGAAAGAAATCCACAATGAACTTTGAAAATCAAGAGAATTTAACTGTTACATGGTAAACCATGACAAAACACTATTGAAATATTCCAACTCTTGCATTTCAACGAAAGAAATTCAAGAGGAACTTTGAAAAATCAAGAGAATGTAACTGTGACAAGGTAAAGCACAACAAAACACTACTGAAATAATCCAACTCTTGCATTTTAATGAAAGAAATTCAAAATAAACTTTGAAAAATCAAAAGAATGTAACTGTTACATGGTAAACCAGGATCAACCAAGACAAAACATTACTGAATTATTCCAACGCTTGTATTTCAAAGCAACAATTCCAAAATAAATGAAAAATCAAGAAAATGTAGCTTTGACAATGTAAACCCCGACAAAACACTACTGAAATAAACGAACTCTTGCGTTTCAATGAGGAAAATCAAATTAAACTTTTAAAAATCAAGAGAATGTAACTGCAACACGATAAACCACAGCAAAGCACTACTGAAATATTACAACTCTTGCATTTCAGTTAAAAAAATTCCAAATGAACTTTGAAAAGTCAAGAGAATACAACGTTGACAAGATAAACCACAATAAAACACTACCGAAATATTCCAAATCTTGCATTTCAACCAAAAAAATTCAAAATGAACTTTGAAAAATCAAGAAAATGTAACAGTGAAAAGGTAAACCACGACAAAACACTACTGAAATGTTCCAACTCTTGCATTTCAATGAAAGAAATTCGAAATTAACTTTGAAAAATCAAGAGAATGTAATTCTGACAAGGTAAACCACAACAAAACACTACTGAAATATTCCAACTCTTGCATTTCAATGAAAGAAATTCAAAATGAACTTTGAAAAATCAATAATGCAAGAGTTGAATTATTTCATTAGTGTTTTGTCATGGTTTACCTTGTCACAGTTACATTCTCTTGATTGTTCAAAGTTCATTTTGAATTTCTTTCGTTGAAATGCAAGAGTTGGAATATTTTAATAGTGTTTTGTTGTGCTTTACATTGTCACAGTTACATTCTCTTAATTTTTCAAAGTTCATTTTGAATTTCTTTCGTTGAAATGCAAGATTTGGAATATCTCAGTAGTGTTTTGTTGTGCTTTACATTGTCACAATTTCTTTCTTTGAAATACAAGCGTTGAAATAATT
The DNA here is from genome assembly GCF_049724085.1 of Artemia sp. Qi Xiang Cuo. NCBI lineage: Eukaryota > Metazoa > Arthropoda > Branchiopoda > Anostraca > Artemiidae > Artemia > Artemia sp. Qi Xiang Cuo. The sequence goes on along the minus strand of NC_142808.1, from coordinate 531,125 downwards.
CTGTCGTGTTTTGTCGTGGTTTACCGTGGTTTATCATGTCAAAGTTAAAATATCTCGATATATAAAAGTTCATTTTTTATTTATATCGTTAAAATGCAAGAGCTGGAATATTTCAGTGGTGGTTTGTTGTGCTTCATCTTGTCACAGTTACATTCTCTTGATTTTAAATATTCCAACTCTTGCATTTCAATGAAAGAAATTCAAAATGAACTTTGAAAAATCAAGAAAATGTAACTGTGACAAGGTAAACCACGACAAAACACATTTAAAATATTCCAACTATTGCATTTCATCGAAAGAAATTCAAAATGAACTTTGAAAAATCAAGAGAATGTAACTCTGACAAGGTAAACCACAACAAAACACTTATGAAATATTTCAACTCTTGCATTTCAATGAAAGAAATTCAAAATGAACTTTGAAAAATCAAGAAAATGTAACTCTGACAAGGTAAACCACGACAAAACACATTTAAAATATTCCAACTATTGCATTTCAACGAAAGAAATTCAAAATGAACTTTGAAAAATTAACAGAATGTAACAGTGACATGGTAAACCACGACACAACACTACTGAAATATTCCAGCTCTTGCATATCAACTAAAGAAATCAAATAAAAGCAGTGAAACATCAAGGGAAAATAACTGTGACACGGTAAAACGCCATCGAAAATTACTGAGATATTACAGTTCTAGTTTTTCATTGAAAGATAACCAAAATGAACATTGCAAAATCAAGAAAATTTCTCTGCGACTTTGTAATCCATGACAAAACACTACTGAACTAATCCAAATCTTGCATTTCAACGAATGAAATTCAAAATGAACTTGGAAAAATTAAGACAATGTAACTGCAACATGGTAAACTACAACAAAACACTACTAAAATATTCAAACTCTTGCATTTCAATGAAAAAAATCCGAAATGAACTTTGAAAATCAAGAAAATGTAACTGCGACAAGGTAAACCATGACAAAACACTACTGAAATAATCCAACTCTTGCATTTGAATGAAAGAAATCCGCAATGAACGTTGAAAATCAAGAGAATGTAACTGCGACAAGATAAACCATGACAAAACACTACTGAAATAATCCAACTCTTGAATTTCAACGAAAGAAATCCACAATGAACTTTGAAAATCAAGAGAATTTAACTGTTACATGGTAAACCATGACAAAACACTATTGAAATATTCCAACTCTTGCATATCAACGAAAGAAATTCAAGAGGAACTTTGAAAAATCAAGAGAATGTAACTGTGACAAGGTAAAGCACAACAAAACACTACTGAAATAATCCAACTCTTGCATTTAAATGAAAGAAATTCAAAATAAACTTTGCAAAATCGAAAGAATGTAACTGTGACAAGGTAAACCAGGGTCAACCACGACAAAACACTACTGAATTATTCCAACTCTTGCATTTCAACGAAAGAAATCCAAAATGAACTTTGAAAAATCAAGAGAATGTAGCTGTGACAAGGTAAACCACGATAAAACACTAATGAAATAATCCAATTCTTGCATTTCAATAAAATAAAACCAAAGTGAACTTTGAAAAATCAATAGAATGTAACTGTGAAACGGTAAACCACAACAAAACACTACTGAAATATTCCAACTCTTGCATTTCAACCAAAGAAATCCAAAATGAAGTTTGAAAAATCAAGAAAATTTAACTCTGAAAAGGTAAACCACGACAAAACACTACTGAAATGTTCCAACTCATGCATTTCAATGAAAGAAATTCAAAATTAACTTTGAAAATCAAGAGAATGTAACTCTGACAAGGTAAACCACAACAAAACACTACTGAAATATTCCAACTCTTGCATTTCAATGAAAGAAATTCAAAATGAACTTTGAAAAATCAAGAAAATGTAACTGTGACAAGGTAAACCACGACAAAACACATTTAAAATATTCCAACTATTGCATTTCATCGAAAGAAATTCAAAATGAACTTTGAAAAATTAAGAGAATGTAACTGTGACAAGGTAAACCACGACAAAACACTGCTGAAACATTCCAACTCTTGCATTTCAATGATAGAAATTCAAAATGAACTTTGAAAAATTGAGAGAATGTAAAGTGACAAGGTAAACCACAACAAAACACTACTGAAATATTCCAACTCTTGCATTTCAACGAAAGAAATTCAAAATGAACCTTGAAAAATCAAGAGAATGTAACTCTGACATGCTAAACCATGACAAAAAACTACTGAAATATTCGAACTCTTGCATTTCAATGAAAGATATTTAAAATGAACTTTGAAAAATCAAGATAATGTAACTGTGACACGATAAACCACAACAAAACACTACTGAAATATTCTAAGTCTAGCATTTCAAGGAATGAAATTCAAAATGAACTTTGAAAAATCGAGAAAATGTAAATGCGACAGGGCAAACTACAACAAAACTACTGAAATTTTCCAACTCTTGCATTTCAATAAAAGAAATCCGCAATGAACGTTGAAAATCAAGAGAATGTAACTGTGACATGGTAAACCATAACAAAACACTACTGAAATAATCCAACTCTTGCATTTCAATGAAAGAAATCCGCAATGAACGTTGAAAATCAAGAGAATGTAACTGCGACAAGATAAACCATGACAAAACACTACTGAAATAATCCAACTCTTGCATTTCAACGAAAGAAATCCACAATGAACTTTGACAATCAAGAGAATTTAACTGTTACATGGTAAACCATGACAAAACACTAATGTTGTGAGGGGGAGTAAAAAGTTGGGTGGTGGGGCCCTTTTGTGCCCCAAAATGCGCAAATTAAAAAATATTAAAAACTGGGGGCGCAGGGGCCTTTGGGGGGCCGGGGGACCTTTGGGGACCCGGGGGGCCTTTGGGGGTCCGGGGGCCGTTTGGGAGCACGGGGTACCTTTGGGGACCGGGGGCTTCCTTCGGGGTTGGGGTAGGGGGATTGGAGCCCTTTGCGGCTGGGGTAGGGGACCTCACAACACTGTTCAAATACAACTTGTGTATTATAATGACCACAGAGGTTCACCCTCAAATCCTCTTCTAAAACATCTTCTAAAATCATCTTTTAAAATGTCTCTAACTGTTTCGCCGAAATAATTCCCTAAAATAACTAAAACGGTTTTGCCCAAATAACCCCTAAACGTAATTTATGCGTGTTCCTTTTGTTTTTGGCATCCCTGCGCTGTCACATTTGAAATTACTAGGAAACACTTTCCCGCGTTAATCTCTTCATCTCTAAGAGCAAAACATTCGCTCGGAAAAAATTCTCCTTTCATGGCGAATCTATTAGCCTTGACATTACCTGTCAGACATTGATAAACCTCACGCGGAAACATGTCTCTTGGACGAAATCCAGAGGTATTAATCCAACTTGCCCTGAAAAATTTCTCAGAAACCTGTTCTCCCTGGGGATTCTATGGTCATATATGGTATGGGATTGGAACTAACATCACAGGTGTTCTCCCTAGGGACTCTATGCCCAAATATGGGTGTTCTCGTCGGACCTCCTGACCCCTTTCTACTCTTAACCAATCAACCCCCCTTTTAAATTGTTCCAAAAGAGTGTATCAAAAACGATATATAGAAAATGGCCAAAGTTGAAACGAATGAAGGACGTTCCCAGGGGGGCTTCTTGCCAGAGGCGTAATTCGCTATGAAGCAGGGGGGCAACTTCTCCCTCCAGACACAAGTTTGTCTCCCCCAGACCTCAGTTTGCCCTCCCAGCTGAAATTTAGTTTATGCAAAAAATCAAGTCAAAAATAAGATAAGCCTGCATAATTCAAGTATCCAGAGAAACAGGTCAGTTTTCTTTAGTATATATTTGCCTATATGATAATACATGGATCATTTTTTAGTTTTCACTGTAATTTTCACTTGATTTGGGAAAATTGGCTCCAGCTTTGCCCTGCCCCGCCAGGATTTTGACATAATTACGCCCTTGCTTCTCAGCTGGCCTCAGAGCCGTATCCAGGATTTTGTTTCGGGTGGTGGGTGTTACCAATGTTTTTTTGTTTTTTTTTCTGGGGGAGGGGGTTACATAAAACATAAAAAAAACACATTGCAATTTTTTTTTATTCATTTTTGTTCCATTTTTTTATGAGTCAGACAAACATTTCTGAGGGAGAGGGGTTAAAACCCCCTTACCTCCCTCTGGATGCGGCTTTGCCTGGCCCATACAATATTATGAATTCTGGACAGTAAGAATATTTGCTTCCTTGATTCCAATAGTGTTTTTCTATTTAATAAGTATTATATACTTTGGAAATTGTTTTTCTTTTTAGAAAATACCTATTGCAAAAGTAAGTCAAGAGTCAGTGATATGAACACCATTATTTGGAGTTCATTTGTCAAAAATTAGACCCCTAAATGACAAATTTTGTTTCAGTTATACGTCTCAGGCATCATTAGCTTCGCTGTGAGCGCTCCACATGGCACTCTTGACCAATCCAGCATATCAACAACACAAGTTCCAATTTTGAATCAGATTAACCAAGTCAATGATGATGGTTCATATACTTTTGGTTATGAAGCTGGAGATGGTACTTTCAAGGTAATTTTCCAGCTTTACAATTATAAATATAATTCAATCACGTATTTTTTCTGAAATTGCGTACGTATAAATCAATGAGACTTGTAAGGGGATAATAGGTCCATGATGGAAAACCTTAATAATGATTTTTTTTTAACCCACTTCATATACAAAATGATAATTGTGGAGTCTAACGAAAAAAGTAGATAATACACTGCATACATGTGTACATAAAACTTATAAACTTCAAAAGAGCAGAGTAACCAAGGAAAAGAAAAACATTCAAGATACAAAACACGAAGAAAACAACAATAAAAAAATACTTTAAACAGCAAAAAAAGAACAAAAACTACAGCAAACGAGTAAGGTCACTGTGGGCTGGCAAATACTTATATATAGGCTGGGGTAGTTTTCCGGCAAGATCCCTAAGCTTTGACCAAATATCCGGAAGACCGTAAACAGACATGAGATTTCGATTTCCATACCATGGAGGCAGATACAATAGAAAGCGGTAAAACTGTAAATAATATGAATGAACTTATTTGATGTCTCTTTGGTGAAAGATAGGGTAAATTCCAGACTGAAACAAAACCATGTGATCTGTAAAAACCTAATATAATTTAGCAAAAAACTTTCTATTGTATCTACTTCAATTTGCAACAGTTTGTGAATAACTTAACTGAATTTTCTTCTTGCAATCAGCGACCACGAGTATTCGGAAAGATTTTAGTGTTTTACTAATGTTGATACGAAGCCACCGGAAAGAAGGAGCCGACGGGAAATAAAAAGATCCGCAAACTAGAGGGGGCATATTATTACTATTAAATGAGAGATATTCACACTTTGAAAGATTAAGAGAAAGTCAAAGGGTATGAACTTTAGATGCTATTGTTGAAAAAAACAGGGAAAGCCCCTTTTTAGTCCTGCTGGTAAAAAGGATATCATGTGCATAAGGTGCAGAGATCCAAGGCGCATAAATGTATCTCGAATCAATTTTTAGTCGCCTCAGTAAAAACATCCGCCAAAAATCCATGCGCTTGAGTAGAAAGGGGGGGTGCGGGGAAAGCACACCAAATAAGGGCATGGAATCCCCAGAAGGACTGATTGCATAATCGAAATGGGTCAATGACCTAAATTTCCAAAGGTCGATTTATTTGATGTTGTTGTTGTTTTGGCCAAGTGCACGCTCGAGGCGAATGTTATGCCGTCCTGGAATTAGGAAACAGTTAGATCACGTGTTTCCTTCTCAGCCAATCAGAGACAATAATTCCCCTTAGAAACAACAAATTAATTCCCCTTTCTTGACAAATCAATCAACCATGACATCATCTGTCAGACATTAAAAAACTTTGCCCGGAAAACAATTTTCCAGGAATAGACCCAAGACATTAATGTTCCTCGCCCCGGAAACAATTCTACTGGTCGAACTCCAAAAGATATTAATGAAACTTCGCCATGGAAACAATTCTCCAAGAAACATCTTAGCGATGAAGAGATTAACGCAGGAAAGAGTTTCCCAGTAATTTCAATTGTGACAGCGCAGGGATGCCAAAAACAAAAGGAACACGCTGAAATTACGTTTAGGAGTTATTTGAGCGAAACCGTTTTAGACATTTTAGGGAATTATTTCGGCGAAACAGTTAGAGACATTTTAAAAGATGATTTTAAAAGATGATTTTAGAAAAGGATTTGAGGGTGAAACTCTGTTGTCGTTATAATACACAAGTTCCATTTGAACAGTGTCATGAGGTCCTCTACCCCAACCCCCAAGGGCCATCATACCCCACCTAACCCCGAAGGAAGCCCCCGGTCCTCACAGGGCCCCCGGGCTCCCAACGGGCCCCTGGCTACCCAAAGGCCCCTGAACCCCCCCATTTTTAATACTTTTTTAAGGCTTTATTATATCTTTTCAGAACAAGTTATTTTCTTAATGTTCATCCCAAACCCATTTTACAAGTTGAAGTAGCCATCCTTTTCACACACAACTTTACTATACTGCTTTTTTGAATGCTCCAACACCAAGCAATACTTTTCAAAGGACATTTCAGAACAGTTCTTTTCATAATGTCCATCCTAAACCCATTTTACAAATTGAAGTACCCATCCTTTACACCCACAACTTTACTTTACAGCTTTTTGAATGATCCAACACCAAGCAATACTTTTCAAAAGGAATTTGAACAAGCCATCCTTTTCCCTCACAACTTTACTATACTGCTTTTTTGAATGCTCCAACACCAAGCAATACTTTTCAAAGGCATTTAAGAACCAGTTCTTTTCTTAATGTCCTTCCTAAACCCATTTTACAGTTGAAGTACCCATCCTTGTCACCTACAACTTTACTTTACAGCTTTTTGGATACCTCAACACCAAGAAATACTTTTAAAAGACATTTCAAAGCAAGTTCTTTACGTAATGTCCCTCCTAAACCCATTTTCCAACTTGAAGCATCCATCTTTTTCACCCGCAACTATACTTTTCATCTTTATGGACACCACAATACCAATAAATACTTTTCAAAAGTAGTTTCAGAGCAACATCATTTTTCAATTTTCCTCATAAACCCATTTTAGGAATTGAACTTCCATTTGTATTCACACTCAACCTTACTTTACAGTTATTTGGATACTCAACACCCAGAAGTACTTTTCAAGGGAACTTTCAGAGCAAGTTCCTTTCTTAATGCCCCTTCGAAGTCTATTTTCCAACTTGAAGTATCCTTCCTTTTCACCCACAACTTTACTTTACAGCTTTTTGGATACCTCAACACCAAGAAATACCTTTCAAAAGGCATTTCAGAGCAAGTTCCTTTCTTAATGTCCCTTCTAAGCCCATTTTCCAACTTGAAGCATCCATCCTTTTCACCAAAACTTTACTTTACAGCTTTTTGGATACCTCAACACCCAGAAATACTTTTCTAAAGGCACTTCAGAGCAAGTTCCTTTCTTAATGTCCATCCCAAACCCATTTTCCAACTTGAAGTACCCATCCTTTTCACCCACAACTTTACAGTTTTTTGGATATCTCAACACCAAGCTATACTTTTCAAAAGGCATTTCAGAGCAAGTTCCATTCTTAATGTCTCTCCTAAACCCATTTTTACAAGTTGAAGCATCCATCCTCTTAACTCACAACTTTACTTTACAGCTTTTTGGATACCTCAACACCAAGAAATACTTTTCAAAAGGCATTTCAGAGCAACTTCTTTTCTTAATGTCCCTTCTAAACCCATTATCCAACTTGAAGCACCCATCCTTTTCACCCACAACTTTACTTTACAGTTTTTTGGATATCTCAACACCAAGCAATACTTTTCAAAAGGCATTTTAGAGCAAGTTCCTTTCTTAATGTCTCTCCTAAACCCATTTTTACAAGTCGAAGCATCCATCCTTTTCACTCACAACTTTATTTTACAACTTTTTGGATATCTCAACACCAAGCAATACTTTTCAAAAGACATTTCAGAGCAAGTTCCTTTCTTAAAGTCCCTCCTAGACCCATTTTACAAGTTGAAGCATCCATTCTTTTCACTCACAACTTTACTTTACAGCTTTTTGGATAACTCAACACCAAGAAATACTTTTCAAAAGACATTTCAGAGCAAGTTCTTTTCTTAATGTCCCTTCTAAGCCCATTTTCCAATTTGAAGTATCCTTCCTTTTCACCCACAACTTTACTTTACAGCTTTTTGGATACCTCAACACCAAGAAATACCTTTCAAAAGGCATTTCAGAGCAAGTTCCTTTCTTAATGTCCCTTCTAAACACATTTTCCAACTTGAAGTACCCATCCTTTTCACTCACAACATTACTTTACAGCTTTTTGAATGCTCCAACACCAACAAATACTTTTCAAAAGATATTTCAGATTAAGTTCCTTTCTTAATGTCCCTTCTAAACCCATTTTACAAGTTAAAGCATCCTTTCTTTTCACCCACAACTTTACTTTACAGCTTTGTGGATACCCCAACACCGAGAAATAATTTTCAAAGGCATTTCAGAGCAAGTTCCTTTCTTAATGTCCCTCCTAAACCTATTTTACAAGTTGAAGCATCCATCCTTTTCACCCACAACTTTGCTTTACTGCTTTTTCGGATAACTCAACACCAAGAAATAACTTTCAGAAGACATATCAGAGCAAGTTCCTTTCTTAATGTCTCTCCTAAACCCATTTTCCAGCTTGAAGTACCCATCCATTTCACCCACAACTTTACTTTACAGTTTTTTGGATACCTCAACACCAAGCAATACTCTTCAAAAGGCATTTCAGAGCAAGTTCCTTTCTTAATGTCTCTCCTAAACCCATTTTCCAACTTGAAATATCCATCCTTTTCACCCACAACTTTACTTTACAGCTTTTTGGATGCCTCAACACCAAAAAATACTTTTCAAAAGACATTTCAGAGCAACTTCCTTTGTTAATGTCCCTTCTAAACCCATTTTCCAAGTTGAAGCATCCATCCTTTTCACCCACAACTATACTTTACAGCTTTTTGGATACCTCAACACAAAGAAATACTTTTCAAAAGACATTTCAGAGCAAGTTACTTTCTTAATGTCTCTCCTAAACCCATTTTTCCAACTTGAAGCATCCATTCTTTTCACTCACAACTTTACTTTACAGCTTTTTGGATACCTCAACACCAAGAAATACTTTTCAAAAGAAATTTCAGAGCAAGTTCATTTCTTAATGTCCCTTCTAAACCCATTTTCCAACTTGAAACATCCTTCCTTTTCACCCACAACTTTACTTTACAGCTTTTTGGATACCTCAACACCATTAAATACCTTTCAAAAGTCATTTCAGAGCAAGTTCCTTTCTTAAAGTCCCTTCTAAACCCATTTTCCAACTTGAAGTACCCATCCTTTTCCCCCACAACTTTACTTTACAGCTTTTTGGATATCTCAAAACCAAACAAGACTTTTCAAAAGGCATTTCAGAGCAAGTTCCTTTCTTAATGTCCCTCCTAAACCAATTTTACAAGTTGAAGCATCCATCCTTTTCACCCACAACTTTACTTTACAGTTTTACAACTTTTTGGATACCTCAACACCAAGCAATACTTTTCAAAAGGCATTTCAGAGCAACTTCCTTTCTTAAAGTCCCTCCTAAACCCATTTTACAAGTTGAAGCATCCATCCTTTTCACCCACAACTTTACTTTACAGCTTTTTGGTTCTTTTGAATGCGCCAATACCATGCAATACTTTTCAAAGACATTTCAGAACAAGTTTTTTTCATAATGTCCATCCTAAACCCATTTTACAAGTTGAAGTATCCCATCGTTTTCACCCACAACTTTACTTTACAGCTTTTTGAATGCTCCAACATCAAGCAATACTTCTCAAAGACATTTCAGAACAAGTTCTTTTCTTAGTGACCGTCCTAAACCCATTTCACAAATTGAAGTACCCATCCTTTTCACCCAAAACTTTACTTTACATCTTTTTGAATGCGCCAATACCGTGCAATACTTTTCAAAGACATTTCAGAACAAGTTCTTTTCATAATGTCCATCCTAAACCCATTTTACAAATTGAAGTACCCATCCTTTTCACCCAAAACTTTACTTTACAGCTTTTTGAATGCTCCAACACCAAGCAATACTTTTCAAAGGGCATTTCAGAACAAGTTATTTTACTAATATCCTTCCTAAACCCATTTTACAAGTTGAAGTACCCATCCTTTACATCCAACACCAAGCAATACTTTTCAAAAGGCATTTCACAACAAGTTCTTTTCTTAATGTCCCTCCTAAACCCATTTTACAGGTAAAAGTAGTCATCCTTTTGACCACAACTTTACTTTACAACTTTTTTTCTTAATGTCCCTCCTAAACCCATTTTACAAGTTGAAGTACCCAACTTTTTCACCCAGAACTAAACTTCACAGCTTTTTGAATGCCTACAACATCAAGCAATACTTTTCAAAAGGCATTTCAGAACAAGTTATTTTCTTAATGTCCTTCCTAAGCCCATTTTACAAGTTGAAGTTCCCAGCCTTTTCACCCGCAACTATACTTTACAGCTTTTTGAATGCAACAACATCAAGCAATACTTTTCAAAGACATTTCAGAACAAGTTCTTTTCTTAATGTGCCTCCTAAAGCCATTTTACAAGTTGAAGTACTCATCCTTTTCACCCACAACTTTACTTTACAGCTTTTTGAATGCCCCAACACCTAGCAATATTTTTCAAAAGGCATTTTAGGACAATTTCTTTTCTTAATGTCCCTCCTAAACCCAATTTACAAGTTGAAGTACCCATCCTTTTCACCACAACTTTACTTTACAACTTTTTTTCTTAATGTCCCCCCTAAACCCATTTTACAAGTTGAAGTACCCAACTTTTCACCCTGAACTATACTTCACAGCTTTTTGAATGCCCACAACACCAAGCAATACTTTTCAAAAGGTATTTCAGTACCTTTCTATGAAAGTACCTTTCTCCTTATCTATGAAGATAAGGAGCTAATTTTCTCATTGATGTGAAGAAAAGTTTAAGTTCTTTTCCTAACTATCCATATGAAAAGAAATAAGTTACAGATCAATTCTATTTTTCAAGAAATAATTAAAATTTTCAACTTCAGTTCAGATTTTTCTCAAAGAGATGTAAAAATTTAAAATTACTGTTATGAATTTTTCATAGAAAATAAATAAGTAACAGACCAATTCTATTTTTCAAGAAAAAATAAAAATTTTCAACTTAAGTTCAAACTTTTCTCAAAGAGATGGAGAAATTTTAAATTACAGTTCTAAATTTTTCATAGAAGATAGAATAAGTTTTACATTGATCATCAAAAGTTAACTCAAGTCTGAATTTTATTAAAGAACTTACAGTTCAATTCTAATTTCTCCAGAGAAAAATAAAAATCTTCCACTTCAGTTCTTAATTTCACAAAGACCCAAAGAAATTTAAAGTTCTCTTCTGAATTTTCTTAGAGAAAAGGAAAAAGCTATAGTTCAATTCTAATTTTTTTTCAAAGAAAATAAAAAATCTCCAAATTTTTAATAAACATTCCAAGCGCTTAACATGCTAACGTTTCCTAAGATAATAGAAATATAACAAAGTAATGCATAAAATATTCTTATTGAAATAACAACATGTAGTAACAACATAAAAATACAAAGTCGACCTGGGGGGATTCTCCGGCGAGTATGGTTAGGTTAGGTTAGACTAGATTAAGTTATGTTAGATTAGGTTAGGTTAAGTCAGGTTAGGTAAGTTAGGATAGGTTAGCTAAGTTAGGTTATGTTAGCTAGTGAACCTCTCTCCATGTTTAAGTTAGGTTAGGTTAGAGTATCTTATGTTAGGTTAAGTTATGTTAGGTTAGCCTACGTAAGCGCGTGTAAGTAAGCTGTAAAGTAAAGTTGTGGATGAAAAGGATGGATGCTTCAACTTGTAAAATGGGTCTAGGAGGGAGTTTAAGAAAGGAACTTGCTCTGAAATGCCTTTTGAAAAGTATTGCTTGGTGTTGAGGTATCCAAAAAGTTGTAAAGCTGTAAAGTAAAGTTGTTGGTGAAAAGGATGGATGCTTCAACTTGTAAAATGGGTATAGGAGGGACTTTAAGAAAGAAACTTGCTCTGAAATGCCTTTTGAAAAGTATTGCTTGGTGTTGAGGTATCCAAAAAGTTGTAAAGTAGAGTTGTGGGTGAAAAGGATGGGTACTTCAAGTTGAAAAATAGGTTTAGAAGGGACATTAAGAAAAGAAGTTGCTCTAAAATGCCTTCTGAATGGTATTTTTTCGTGTTGAGGCATCTAAAAAGCTTTAAAGTAAAGTTGTGGGTGAAAAGGATGGATGCTTCAACTTGTAAAATGGGTTTAGGAGGGACATTAAGAAAGGAACTTGCTCTGAAATGCCTTTTAAAAAGTATTGATTGGTGTTGAGATATCCAAAAAGCTGTAAAGTAAAGTTGTGGGTGAAAAGGATTGGTACTTCAAGTTGGAAAATGGGTTTAGAAGGGACATTAAGAAAAGATGTTGCTCTGAAATGCCTTTTGAAAGGTATTTCTTGGTGTTGAGGTATCCAAAAAGCTGTAAAGTAAAGTTGTGGGTGAAAAGGATGGATGCTTTAACTTGTAAAATGGGCTTACGAGGGACATTAAGAAAGAAACTTGCTCTGAAATGCCTTTTGAAAAGTATTTCTTGGTGTTGAGGTATCCAGAAAGCTGTAAAGTAAAGTTGTGGGTGAATAGGACGGGTACTTCAAGTTAGAAAATGGGTTTAGAAGTGAAATTAAGAAAGGAAGTTGCTCTGAAATGCCTTTTGAAAGGTATTGCTTGGTGTTGGAGCATTCAAAAAGCTGTAAAGTAAAGTTGTGGGTGAAAAGGATTGGTACTTCAAGTTGGAAAATGGGTTTAGAAGGAAAAGTTGGAAATGTGTTGAGATATCCAAAAAGCTGCACAGTAAAGTTGTTGATGAAAACGATTAATACTTCAAGTTGGAAAATGGGTTTAGAAGGGACACTACGAAAAGATTTTATTCTGAAATAACTGTTGGGAGGTATATCTTGGTGTTTGTATATCCTAATAGCTATAGACTAAAGATGTGGGTAGAAAGGATGGATGCTTCAACTTGTAAAATGGGTTTAGGAGGGACATTAAGAAAGGAACTTGCTCTGAAATGCCTTTTGAAAAGTATTTCTTGGTGTTGAGGTATCCAAAAAGTTGTAAAGTAAAGTTGTGGGTGAAAAGGATGGGTACTTCAAGTTGGAAAATGGGTTTAGAAGGGACATTAAGAAAGGAACTTGCTCTGAAATGCCTTTTGAAAGGTATTTCTTGATGTTGAGGTATCCAAAAAGCTGTAAAGTAAAGTTGTGGGTGAAAAGGAAGGATGCTTCAAGTTGGAAAATGGGTTTAGAAGTGACATTAAGAAAAGAAGTTGCTCTGAAATGCCTTTTGAAAGGTATTGTTTGGTGTTGGAGCATTCAAAAAGCTGTAAAGTAAAGTTGTGGGTGAAAAGGATTGGTACTTCAAGTTGGAAAATGGGTTTAGAAGGGACATTAAGAAAGGAACTTGCTCTGATATGCCTTTTGAAAGGTATTTCTTGGTGTTGAGGTATCCAAAAAGCTGTAAAAAAAAAATGTGGGTGAAAAGGAAGGATGCTTCAAGTTGGAAAATGGGTTTAGAAGGGACATTAAGAAATAAACTAGCTCTGAAATGTTTTTTGAAAAGTACTTATCGGTGTTGAGGTATCCAAAAAATTGTAAAGTAAAGCTGTGGGTGAAAAGGATGGATGCTTCAACTTGGAAAATGGGTTTAGAAGGGACTTTAACAAAGGAAGTTGCTCTGAAATGTCTTTTGAAAAGTATTTCTTGGTGTTGAGGCATCCAAAAAGCTGTAAAGTAAAGTTGTGGGTGAAAAGGATGGATGTTTCAAGTTGTAAAATGGGTTTAGGAGAGACGTTAAGAAAGGAACTTGCTCTGAAATGTCTTTTGAAAAGTATTTCTTGGTGTTGACGTATCCAAAAAACTGTAAAGTAAAGCTGTGGGTGAAAAGGATGGGTACTTCAAGTTGGAAAATGGGTTTGGGATGGACATTAAGAAAGGAACTTGCTCTGAAATGCCTTTTGAAAGGTATTTCTTGGTTTTGAGGTATCCAAAAAGCTGTAAAGTAAAGTTTTGGGTGAAAAGGATGGATGCTTCAACTTGTAAAATAAAAAACATTCTTGGATCATATGAACCATTGCAAAATTCATGGGAATCAAAGAATTGAAGTGCCGGCAGAAGGCAAAGATATTTTAAAATTTAAAAATTTCCAAAATTCCCTGCTACAAGTTGATAAAGTGTCTTTAGATTGTGAATCAAGACTGGTTGAAGTATCAGACCCATCAAGGCCAAATATAGTCAAGGAACATAAACTAGTTGCGTGTTCCTATGCACACGCCCGTCGTGATTCCAATAATAAAATGCAGTTGGAAGAGTTTTTTTTGGCTATAGATGAGGAGGGTAGTTTGGAAAAGTTATTGGTATCTTTAATAAAAACAGCAAACGGCGCAATTTCACGATTACGTCACACTAACTACCCAATGACATTGTCAGATAAAGAGCAACTGGCACTTGAAAAGGGGAAGATTTGCTGGGTTTGTAGAGGTGCTCAATCCCCAAAAGACGCGGTCCTGGATCACGATCACCTTATTGATCCCAATTCAACGGGAAAAAGTAACTTTCGGGGGTGGGCTCACAATTCATGTAATTTAAAAATTAAACAGCAACTTTTTCTTCCGGTTTTTATACATGACTCTAACTATGATCTGAAGTGTGTGCTACCAGCATTGGCACATCTTCCAAGAAATGAAAGGATGGATAACGAATGGGTCAAAAATAGCTTTTTCTAACAATCCGTTCATAAATTAGTGGAAATGTTTCTTGTTTTGAAATTCATGTGGAAACCATCCGATGGAAACGTTTAGCGCACAAACTAATTTTGCACCTTGGTGTCAGGCAATTCTGCCACCATAACGTTCGCTGACTCATGTTAAATGCAGAACTACTACCATATTAAAAATACTAACCCCTACCGCACCCAGCGCTTTTCAATTGGTGTATATGAGTCTCTAATGGTCATGGGCGTTAATCCCTGTGATTTCAGTGATTCAGTGTCAATAGTCACAGTGGTAACTGTTCCTTTAATTGAATCGCTTTACGACAGTCTACATGATCGTAGGTGCACCCCCGATGAATACAGTTTTGCTAAAAAAGTTTGGGCAGAGGGAGAGTGTAAAAATGGGTTTGACTACTGCAAGCTGTATTTTTCGAGTGACGTGTTAGCTCTGTTAGACATTATGTGTAAAAAGACGGACAAATCCTACGGGTAATATAATCTTGATTTGGGCTATTATTTTTCATCTCCTCATCTGGTGATTGATCTCATCCTAAAAATTAGCGGGGAAAAATTGGGCTAATCACAGACATTCATCAGAATCTGTTCATCGAAAGGTCAATAAGGGGCGGTTTTGTTTTTCACGTGGATGGTATCGTGGAAACTGATCCAACAGGAGAGACGACGGGGACAAAATCGGATACAGTTTTCCTTGATATTAATTCTCTCCACCCCTCGGCCATGTCCCATTATGCGCTACCTTGCGGTGACTATAAATGGCTCAATGACCCTCAAGCTCCTCATTTCCCCAACATCGGCGACAGTGCTGAGGAGAATGGGCCGGTTGGATGGTTTTTTGAAATTGATGGGGAGATACCAGTCGAGCTTCACGATACAGTAAAGGATTTTTTTTCCCATGTATCAATAGACCTGTGACTAAGGACTCTTTTAGTCCTCGCAATAGGCATTTATTCGAGATGAGCTGATTGCATTGGACACATTCAAAACAACAACATTTTGCCGACCTTCTGCCAAAAAGTAACAAAGTTGTACATCAAGTAACTTTAAAATGTATGCGCAAAAACAATTTCAACGTCACAAAGGTTAACCGAGTACTCCAGTTTAGTCAAAAACCCTATTTGAAAACGTTTGTTGACACTTTTGTCAACAAACGTTCTGCAGCGCAGACGAAAGCCGAAAAAGAAATTTGTAAACTCATTTTGAATTCGGTTTTCGGCAAAATGTGTGAGAGTGTTCGCAATAGGAATCGTTGTGACGTTGTGACCGATCCCGAACATTGTGCTTGAATTATTGCCGATCCAAATTACACTTCCTTCACAATCATTGGCCCGGAAATGGTACTATTGAATAGGAAAAAAAGAAGCATTGTCCTAAACAAAAATATAGTTGCAGGTAGTGCGACATTGGATTTCTCAAAGAAGTTCGTATTTGAGATGTAATAAAATGTGGGTGGGGTAAATTGGTTGTAGAAATGGAAAGTGGAGTATATATACGGAAACACGGATTTTCTTCAGTTAAAAGTAAACACCGCAAATCTCATTGATGATTTGGCACACGGTGAAATTATCAGCTCACGAATGGACTACACCAATTGGAGTGGTCTTTACCCAGAGCTAGTGAAACGTGGGGCGCCAAATCTGCTTTTATTTTTTAAATCAGAACCGGCACGCGACTTGATTTCCCGTGGTATGTTTGTAAGTCCGACGGTGTACTTTATACAGACAAACGACGAGGAAATCAAGAAACGTTGCAAAGGAGTACCCACGCACTATGTGGATGAGAATTTCGACATGGACATTTATAGGAATTGTATTGTTGAAAATACAATTCCACGAGCCAAATTGCTGGCAATTCGTTCTCTCAAATACAGGAACTTTACTGTAAATGTAGAAAAAATTGCCATGAGTATCATTTCCGACAAGGTCCATGTTTGTCAACATGGTGTGACCAACCTCCGCCTTGGACACTATTTAACTTCAGATCGGGCCGAATGTGTTATCCATAGGGAAAGTCTCGGTTTGAATAATGTCCTGTAAATTATTTCCTAAAACCTTTGGGGGGGGCGGCCTTTGGGGGGGGGGGGCCTCGCGGCCCGGGGGTGGGTGGCCTCCAGCGGGGGGCGCACCGCCACTATCAAAGTTATTTTTTTTTTTACTTAGAGCAGATTTTTTTGTAAATGTTTCATTAAAAAAAGTGATATTTTTTCAAGTGCTTTAATCTAATGTTGTATTTTTTTTCTATAAATAAACAAAAAAAATGAATTTATTTAAGTGTTTTTTCCCAGTGTGCCTATGTAAATGTTGTATTTTTTATTATAAACAAATTTAAAAAGAAGTGTATTTTTTCATGTTTAATGTGTTTTTTTTTCAATGTATTGTTACTTTTTTTTATGCATATAATAAAAGAAAATACGATTCTTTATTCGTCTTCTTCTTATTATTATTATTCTTGAACAGAGTAGTAGTAGGGAAATTATTTAGTCATTAGACAATTATGGTCTACAGTTAGTTGTCCAGGTGAACTGTTGAAGGGAACATGTATCAATTTAAAATACAATTCAGATTGTTTCTGCGTGGGCCCTCAATGTCGGGCAAAACAACACTCTTAACTAAAATAATTAAAAATTCTGATAAAATGTCTGTGGAAAAGCCGAAAAAATATACTATTGTTACAGTATTTGGCAGGAGTCATACGATAAAATAAAAGCAATTGCTGCCATCACGGGTTTGGTGCAGATACAATTCATACAGGGACTTGATGTTTTCAGCATTATTGAACTCTTACCAAACTCTTGGCTGATCATTGACGAACTGGCTGAATCTGTTGAACAGTGGTCCCAGGAAATACTGCAATTGTTCACTGTTCGCTCTCATCATGAACCGATTTCCGTTCCTCTGGTTTTACACAATCACTTTCATCAGGGCAAAGGTATGCGAACATTTGCTTTGAACTACACTTTCTATATCATCTACAGAGTTGTTCGCGATTCTAGCTCGCTAATAACTCTCAATAAACAAATATATCCAGGTGCCCCTAAATTTCTGCTCTCAGCATACAATCAGGCAACTAATAAACCCCACGGCTATATCCTATTGGATTTTAATCAAAATACACCCGAGGATCTGCGTGTAGTCACAGATATTTTCGACAATGAAATTACAGTATATCTCCCCGTGAATACCAAAAAGACCTATTATTCGCTATCATCATACTGAAGAAACTACATGAAAATAGACATTTGTTTTCAGTTCTAAGCACTTCAAAACCTCCACTTAGGAAACCAATACTCAAACATGGTATTGACAATGATTTCATTAATCTAATATCTGAACTTTGTTTAAATTTGATAGAGGGTAATGTTCAAGTGCCAGAAGTAGTTAAGCAACAGGCAAAGCAACATCGTTCCATTGTACGTACAATGGCCTCTAAAAAGAAAGGAAAGAATTTTAAAAGGAAACGACTTCTTCAGACGGGCGGTAGCTTTTTCACACTTTTACTGCCAATAATTGCAGGACTTGTAAACAGTTTTCTCTAGATGGCAAAACCCTGTAAATTGACTCCAATAGCGCTCACTCTCTCAGCCATCGAAAACTTTGAGAAAAATCTGAGTAAATTCCTTGGCAATGAAACTATTGAGGATGATAAAAAACTGCTTTTACGTCAAGATCCACTTTACAGGGTGGCCAAACAAAAGTCATATCAGTCGAATTTCACTGCTGCTGGTATTGATCGCAAAAAAGAATCATCTTCTTAAGAGTCTGCTGCTGCTGCTGGAACAGAACTAAAGAAGGAGGAATTGGATTCATTTTAATTTAAATTTGTAATTGCAAGGCCTCACTCATATGTTGAAACAATTACATGACTACTAACCAATATCTTGGAAAGTGGTCAAGATCATATTCAAGTTGAGAGCAATGGGAAAGGGATTATAACTCACGGCAAGAGCTATAATCTAGTTGATTTAATCTATAACATGGTTACAAATCGTAAAGGACTATTATCATTTGACACTCATCTATACAACTTTCTAAATACATTAAACTTCCCCAAAAGTCTTATTGGCAGTAGACAAATTCTAAAAAAATTAAATGAACATGCATCATCATCATCAACATTGACACCATTAAAATATGAACATGAAGAAGAAGAAGATTTTAAATCAATTTTGGAAAATACTAGTACACCACTGATAGCTAGACAAAAGCGAAGACGTGTCAAGTCAACGTCACCATTACCATCATCACCACCAACAGCCAGTATAGAAAAGGATAGCGGACATTACACAACGTGTTTAGGTTCAAAATGGTTGAAGTTCTGAAAGGTGTTTATGAAAATATTGGTGAGGCGGGGAGTTTAAGTTCCCCCACCACTCTTTCCAAAGTCACTGGTGTTCACACTAAAAGTGTACAAGACTATCTACAAAATGAATCAAGTTACATCCTGCATAGGAATCATAGACTTCGTGCCAATCAATATCGAAAAACTAAAGCCTTTTACCCATTGCATATAATGCAAGCAGATCTCCTGACTCTAGATGAGATTCAACGACGTCACAATACACCGTACAAGTACATTTTACTTGCAATCAGTGTTTTTAGTCGCAATGCATATGCAATTCCATTGCAATCAAAGAGAGGTGTTGAAGTTGCTCAGGCCATTGAAAGTATTCTCGAACAGGATTAATATAAAAGAATTCAAACGGATCGAGGTAGTGAATTTGTTAATCATCATATTGCAGAAGTACTAGAGAAATATAGTACACTGCTCTATCATAGTGACAGTCCTATAAAGGCTGCATTGGCCGAACGATTGATAAGAACTGTTCGACTTTTAATTTCAAGATATTGTACATTGAAAAATACTTCGACTTCTATTCATGATCTATATACAATCGTGCTGATTTAAAATCAACGACTTTATCGATCATTGTCCAGCTCTACACCAACGGAATTTCATCATTCTGATCATGATACAATTGACACCTTTCTTAAACAGTATTCCAATGAATCAAATGTCAAGAAAAAAAATAAATTCAATGTTGGTGATACTGTTTGAATTAATAGAACAACTAATGTTTTTGAAACGGGGAATTACTTGTGGTCCACCGAACTTTTTAAAGGGGCAAAAATCCTAGACACTAAACCCATAACTTATCGCCTGCGTGATACCAAAGATGAAGAGATTCTCGGTGGCTTTTATGACTATGAACTCCAAAAAGTTAAAAATGCTAGTGAAATCTATCAAATTGATTAGATATTAAAGACACGTACTCACATGGGTAAGAAAAAGTTACTTGTTCGGTGACTAGGATACAACTCTGATTTTGATTCTTGGATAGGTGTTGAAGATATTGACAATGCCCAATGATTTCTATGTAACATTCATGTCCAACGTATCCGATCCTCTCTACAACGACTTGAATACTACAAGTGATTTTTAGACAGAACTCTCCCCTGCCATCAAATTTGACGGTGGGTATGAAGTGGCTCCTGTCGACTGTATTCTCAAAAATACCTATTGAATCCTGAAACAGGTTCGTGTGTATGATATAAAAGTTATACCATTCGATTGGACACTCTTTGCCGACTATTAATGAGTTGAAGCACTTAAATCTAGCAAATATCCACATGTCAAATTGAAATATATTCAATATGATAATATGGGATATTTTTGTCGCACAATCAATCGAAAAATCTCATATCGTAGGAATGGTACATTCCATTTTAATTATTAATTGGAACCTTATAGGATTTACATTAGCTCACCTGTTGACACTGAAATAATTATTCTCAATGATAATCTGAGAGACGTTCTTGGTTTTAAACAGAATATGATCAATGGGAAAAACGATGGCACTGTTAACGGGATGGATCAAGTTATTTTTGCTGATTATCCACCTGGTTTCACCTCGGACTCTTGCATATTTCTGTATGCATCCTTTGTGGAAACATCGAGAGTCGGTAATTCAAATGTCCCCCTCCTACGTGTTCATGAACGAAAAACATCTAATGAACCTGTTCATCATTATAATATAAAGCATCTTCAGTATGTTCTTGTAAACAATTCGTATTTGGAACTCGGTCAGTTAACACTAAGAAGTGAATTGGGTGATCCTCTAGCAATAACAAAAGGCTTAGCAGTGATTAAATTTCATTATCGACTCAGTTTTAACGACGGTACACTAACCTAAAATAATAACAAGAAGGATTTCCGGCGTTAGCCCTGATAACGATTGCTACGCCAAAGCCCTGTGTCCTCGTCTGTCAAGTAATGGTTTAAACAGCTACAAGGGGCATGCTCATATCGCGGGCTACAATCTGCTCAATTAGTTCGCATGTTTAGCCCGTTCTGCACTATCCGTGGCCAGAATTTGACCTGTGCCAGCTTTGTGGCTATGCGGAGACTCAACCATAAAAAACTGGTGGTTGGGCAAGAATTTCAAGGAGAGTGTTAAGGAAAATATTAGATCTTCAGCAAGAGCCGTTGGTGAGCAACTAAAAACTCGACAAAATGGGGAGGGATTGAAAAGGATAAGTTCGCGTCATTCACTCATCAGTCTCCACCCAGGCAGGAAGCGAATGACATCAACAAGGACTTTGGAGAATAAAACAACGAAGACCAATAAGCAGAAAAAGAAAAAGAAAAAGATTGTTAGATCAAAGAAGGATTTCTTCTCTTAAGATGATCTCCCCCACAAGGAATCATATCCATCTATAAGTTCCTCATTTAATCTATTCAATGCTGAAAATGTTGATGTCAGTGTCAAGTATGGCTACTATGAACAATTTCATCCCCAACAACCCCTCTCGGAAAATATACACTTTCAAATATTTTCCAATGAAGACTATGTCATTGATTTGTCATCAACATTTATTGATTTAAATGTTGTGGTGAAGAAAAAGTTAGATAATACAACTCCAAATGCCGGCGATGGTCTCTCCTATGAAAACTGTATTCTACACAACCTATTCAAACAAATTAATGTATTTTTTAATGGAAAATTTGTGAGCACTAGCAATAATTTATCAAACTATGCAAGCTACATACAATTTATGATGATGACACCAAAGGCGTACAAGGAGATGAGAGGACAATCATTGGGCTATGATTATCGATCAGGTGTTGATACTGACAGTGAGTTGACTACTATAGTGACCCAGGAGTATCATCTGGTTGGAAAATTAAATAATGAGATATTCAATATATCCAAATGGCTACCCCCCAATATCAAGATTGACATAAAGTTACAGATGGCCCCATCGAATTTCATTTTGAGAAAAATTCTTCCTGCTGCACCTGATGCAAATGTCATTCTCACATCGGTAATTCTCCACGTCCGAAAACAACAGGTTATGAGCTCTGTTGCATTGGCAGTGGAAAAGCTAAGAGCCAATGGTAACAACATTAAACTTCTTGTCCCCCATACAATCACCAATCAACGTCACATTGCCACCGGCTCTCGTAGCTATAGCGATTCATCATTTATCAATGGAGAAATCCCATCAAAATTGGTTTTGGCCTTTGTGAAGAGTGGCAGGGCCGTTGGATCCTGGACTGAATCCCCCATGATTTTAATTTTTTCGGTCTATCTAGCCTTGTGTGCAAAGTGAATGGTATTCCACTGTACACTCTATCATTTGACAAAAAAATTCTATAGAACTCTGTACGAGTTGACAATGCAATCCCTAGATCATGACTCTCAACTATTTGAAAATGGAATAACCGATTCAATGTTTTCAAAAAATCATGGGGTTATTGTTTTGGACTTGTCAGGCACGCAGGATATGAGTATAGTACGAACAGGGAATGCACGTTTAGAGTGTACATTTGCCGATGCTCTGACTGAGAGTATCACGCTAATATCACTGAGTCAATTTGAAACCTATTGGGAAATCACACCCGACGGCAGTGTTCTACTAGACCTTGCACCATGAACACAAACCAAATAATCAATGTATTTAGTATGGATCAATAAATGTCCCAGTACAAGTCCTATTGAATACCTTTGGACTTCATTGAAAAAATTCCAAGTGTTAACAATACCCTAATCATTGTTAATAGCAGTCCATCGACTTTGAAGACCGGTCATTGGCTATGCATCTTTCAAACATTGAAGAATATTGAATTTTTTGATCCTCTTGGCCTATCGTATAAATTCTACGCTCCATACATCAGCAACTTTATTGAAAGCAGTGGGAAAATCATTATTCAAAATCAACGAAGAGTACAGGATTTAACAACTAAGACATATGGCTTTCATGAACTACTCTTTTTCATGTTCAGATGTCGTGGCTACACCTACAAGCAGTTTCTCAACATCTACGTTGACTTACCTCAATTGAACGACTTTCTAGTGGAAAATATACTTACAAGTGTATTTAATATTGATTTTAGTGCCCTACGAATAAAATGATCTAAAGATGTATGTGAAATTGTTTATTAATAAAAAAAAAAATTATATAAATGATAAAACAACTTTTCTACTCTTTAGATTTCATCAACTACTAGGTATTTGTCGACAACAAATAGTGCAGGTAGATTATCTGAATTCACAGTGTACTGATCCTGATGTACTGCAATGTCAGGGTCAAACTTTCTGCAGTAGAGCGTGACTTCACTCTTGTCATATCTCTTTGTATAGTCAATGATACTATTCTCATTCATTCTATAGAATTCACATGTTTCAATTTGCGTATTTGAAGCAATTTCATAAACAGTGTCCTCAAGTGTCGAATCACATTCCGTCACAGCCAAATAAAAATCAGTGGGCTTATGATCATAACACCCATTGTCTTCACAACTATGACGTAGAAACCATATTTTTTTGTTGTTCCAACAGTTGAATCGCTGACCCGGTTCCTCCTCCCAGAACAATGTAAAACCACTACGATACCAGCTTCTTAGCAATAAAAGAAAATCACGGTTAAGATTCTTTCAATCATACCGGAATATGTATTTTCCCACTGCTTACATTTATCATAGTGACAATTGGAGCATAGATGCCCTCTAGCATGAGAGTCACACACTTTTTCAAGACAGGAATTACAACCTTTAATTTGTACAGCATATCCTCTATGCAATTTACACGGGTTGCATAATCTACACTTTTCATCATACTCATCAATCATTGTGCAATTCTCACATGATGACCAGCTGACCTGTGAGTACATACTTGGCCAATACGTTTGAAGCATTTTTTCTTGTATTGACGCTCTCACCACCACAAGGGGAAAAATATAGCAACAACAAAAAATTATCTGAGATAGAGAGAGAGAGAGGAGTAATCCATTCTTGAGCGCCATCTTTTACATGAAAAAAAGTCCTAAATTTCTAAACTAATGTTTAAAAGCATATCCATAATACTATTTTGCCGTGTTGTGATCAATATATCAATAAATTGTGTAAATGCATTTGGACCACGACGTAGAAGCTTCATACAATAGTCTAATGATGGAGAATCAGTTTTCATTATATCGACAAGCATTCCCCGAGAAAATATTTTCCTTTGAATAGACAGCTCTAGAAAATCGTCATCTAGAATCAAACGTTTTTCCATAAGAACTAGATTCCTCATGATTCTATCTTTCTCGAATCTTTCCATTTTTTAGAGTCCTAACTCTCTCACAACCAACTTCAGACTAACCAGAATTTTTTCTACTCTAAAAAATATACGCTTGTCTACTATAGGAAGAAAAAAAATACCATTGATTTAGAAAAAATTTTATTGAACATAATTACAATAATAATCACTGATGCATTTTGTTCTCATCAATATATTTCGATAGGACATCTAATGCTGACCGAAGTTTATTTATATGGAGAATATTCACTTTTCCAGCAAAACATAGCTGCTCCTCCTGCTTAAATTTGCTTAATGATATCATGTATCTAGCATACATAGTGTCCAATTCAAGACATAGTCTACAACCAGCGGTTATTTTCACAGCCAGATTGGGTACTCGTATATCATTGCTGCTGCTGTCAGCTCCATCACTTATCTCCAATAATGTAAATGCACCACTCATTTGTCTATACTAATATCCATTCAAATAAATTATTCTCTTTGAATTCAATTCTCTTACTAATATGAATTGTAGAGAAAACTATTCCTTTTATTCAAATCCCAATTACCAATCAAGTTATACTAACTCTCTTTGAAAAGGTGTATATGCCCTGTAGAAATGTTTACCTATATGTCTCGTAAAAGTATAATGCCATGTGAGAGGATACTCACTCTCTTTGAAAAGGTGTAGAACTTCTATAGAATAACGTTGAAATTCGTATAGCTTCCATAAAAATGTTTTCGTATAGCTTCTATAGAATCCAGACGACGCATACTACTAATAAATATCTATTTTTTCTCAGAAAAAAAAGACTTAAAAAATGCTCCAGTGACCAATAATTCATTAATCAAACAGTTCGTGGTAACGAACTTTAAGTAAAGAGCGACCAAACGGAATTTTGATACCAATAGATATATTAAACGAATTGGGTTATTATGTTTATTCTAAAAATATAAGTTTCATTAAGTTTAGTCTTAGTGATAAAACGCTACGAGCGTGAGAAAATTGGCTGGATTTTCAAAAAAAGGGTGAAATACCCCTTAGAAGAATTAGAATCTGAATGAAAATCACACCATCAGATTCAGCATATCAGTAGTGGTTTCTGTAGTGAAGCATTCAGCATTCAGCATTCTGTAGTAGTTTCAAGTTTCTATCTGCGAAACTGTGGAATTTTGTATTTTTTCTTTGCCATAAGTTCATAAGTTCATAAGTTTATTAATCAACATTCACAAACAAATAAATAAATTAAACAATATTTTCACGCTGGAGAAAAACTATGATGGTTTGCGATCGCGCAAAAGTCCACGTAACTACTTACCTATTAACTCAACTATTTACATAAACCTCAACGATTGAATTAAGACTATTATAAATAAATCAAAAATAGATAAACTATAACCTATATACACGAACAAAAATAGATAAACAAATAAATAACCGAATTTGAGATAATAATAGATAAATAAAATATAAAAGAAAAATAATAACAAAGAAATAATAAAAAGCCAGAAGAATGATTTTTTTTCTTTTCCCAGGGGTAGCATTATAAACTGGGGGAATTTGCCAGAATTCCATTACAAGATTCTTTTTAAATGTCTTGCTTTCTCTTTTCTCTCTCAATTTTACGCGTGGAGTTGTTAAGGATAATTTTCTGGGCTAAATTTTCACTGGGATTGAATTGTCTAGAGGATGTTTCTATGGAGAGGGGGTTTTCTCCATGGAGGTGGGGCTAGATTTCCTGGCATTACTTAAAAACGATCGGAAATTAAATTTAAAGAAACAAGTTTTTTCAATTCAAAGTAAGGAGCAGCCTTAAAAATTAAAACGAGCAGAAATTATTACGTTTATGAAAGGGATTGCTCCCTCTTTAACACCACGCTCTTTACACTAAAGTTTGAATTTGTTCCCAATTCTTTAAGAACGACTCCACAAGGGTCGTTTAACTAGAATATTAGTTTTTTAAAAGTACTTAAATAACATTAGCGTAAAGAGCGTGGTGTTGAAGAGGGGGCAATCCCCTTCATACACGTAATAATTTCTGTTCGTTTTAAATTTTAATGTTGCTCCTTACTTTCAGTTGAAAAAACTTGTTTGTTTTTAATTTAATCAACCCATAAAACCGATAATTAAAAAAATTGAAACTTCTCAGAAATGGTAAACTGTATGAAGCTAATAAACTGAGAAAACAATTAGAATGTACTTAGACTTAGGTCCTCCTACGCCTGGGGGCGCATAAGGCAGCAACAGTGATTCGCCACGACGACCTATCCTGAGCCTTCAACCATAGCTCCTCCAACGAGGACCTCGCCAGCTTCGCCTCCTTCATTAGCGACCTGCCAAGGGTCATTTTCGGTCTCCCTGATTTGCGGAGACCGGTGTGTTTCCAACACCATGCATCGTGCGGCAGCCTTCCTTCCCCCATTCGCACCATATGCCCCCAATAAATCCATCGCCGCTTTCTAATAAGATCAAGGAAGAGGGTATGATTTGTCATACGATAGATTTTATTATTTCGTATTCTTTCTGTCCAACGTATATTTAGGATAGACCTTAGGCAATTAATGTCGAATGCCTGGAGTCGTCGTTCTAGGTGAGCAGTGATGCTCCAAGTTTTGCAGCCGTACACAAGGACAGAGAACACATTACAATTATAAATTTTTAGCTTTAACTTCTGGGAATATTCATTATTTCTCCAAACATTTCTAAGGTAGCTTAAAGCAGACCCAGCCAATGTTATTCGGCACAGTATTTCTCTTTTGGAATTGGCATCTTTCGTAAGAATGCTGCCGAGATACTTGAACTCTCTCACTTTCTCAATTTCCTCGTTGTTAACCAAAAGTCCTTCGGCTAAGTCAGGTATGACTGCATTCGACATTGATTTGGTCTTGTTAGCATTTATGGAGAGTCCGACAGCATTTGCCATACGACCGAGTTCATTAATGTTGCGTTGCATATCTTCAGGGTCGTGGGTAATAAGCGCGACATCGTCAGCAAATCACCATCATTGAGTTCTCTCAGTGGATCTAATTGTATACCGCCACTAAAGCTGCATCCACGGAGAACAAAATCTATCATTATGGCAAACAGTAATGGTTATAGAATGCAGCCCTGCCTTACACCTGACTGAACAGAAAACCACTCCGTTAGGCCACCCTCTGTCTGTACTGACAATTAAAACAATTAAAAGGAAAAAATGTAAATCTGCCCGATCCTACTACAGGAATTAGGTCGAAGAATCGTTTACCTATAAACCGAAGAATAGGGATTTCGAGGTAAAAAAGTTATGTGATAAGAGTCTAGACCAGCTTAATTTCAACCTACCTGAATCTCCTAAGGTTACGGCTAATAATCTTAACATGTTTCTCGCTTCTATCGTTCAAAGCCTTGCGGTATTGTATTATCGGTATTGTATTATCAATCGCCAACAGATGACCTCTCAACTTCTTTCCCCTCCATATCTCCGTCTGAGATCGAAAGAAAAATTGGGAAACTACGAAAAACACGTGTCCTTTCAAAGCCCTTGTAATTTCTGTTCAACGAAATTACTGAGTTGGCTAATACCCGCAAATATAGAAATTAGGGCTCATAGCCCCCTTAAAAATAAAAGACGGAACACCTAATTTTGAAGGTGTTTATCCTATTTCTCTCACTCCTAGATTCTCAAAAATATATGAAGGACTCATTGCAGATTGGCTAGAAGACAAAACTCCTACCTTTTACTAACCTGAGCCAATTCGGAAACCTCATATCTACTTCTACTTCCCATTACCTTGTTTTTCTTTTTTACTCAATTTGGAAAACTGTCGAAACACCTAATTTCTCGCTAAATTTAGTTTCCATCAACCTTCAAAAAGCATTTGACCTTGTTAACCATAATATAATAGTCGAGAAACTTGTAACTGAATCTAATATTGACTCTTTCCTTGTTAAATTGGTAGCCTTCTTCATATCAAGTAGATCACTGATAGTCAAACATCAGAATCACATATACCTGCTACAATTATTAAGCAGCAAATGAAATTAAACGAAATTTAATCAACAACAAATTATTTTGACACGCAGCAAAATATTGACATAGACCCTACTGTTTTAAATATCTTTTCCCCAAATAAGAAACAATGTACCCAGAAACTAAAATTTGACTTTTCTTACAGGCCAAAGAAATAACAAAACTAACTAACGCTAAAGAAGACTTTGGCAATGATGCTGATGGGGATAGAATTCCAGGCGCCTTGGAAAACGATTCTAGTAATCTGAAAGGAACATCAACCCCTGCCCTTTCAACTCCATTTGCTGCTCCAGAATCTGTTCAAACAGATGTGCCCGTGCCTCAACAGCAGCAAACAGATCTTCTATTTAGCGCTGTTCAACATGCATCTGTTTCAAATATTCAATCTGAACCCAATGCGTTCATCCAGCAAACTCAGCCAGGATTTGACTTCTCATTTGATGCTCCTGTTCAAAATGCCAAGCTTGAGCAACTGAATCAAGCTCGCCCTCTTCTGCAGAAAATTCCTCAGCTTGCAATTGACCAGTTCCAGTCTCATTCTTTTCAGCCACAGTCTTTTCATTTTAACCCACAATTTATTTTATTCAACTAGAGATAGGGACAAGAAACATTTTTTTTTGTATTTTTTGCTTACTTTATTTTTCTTACTTCCAAAGAGACTTGTTTGTATTATTTTTGAGTTATTTATAAAACTTTCATCGTCAGGCAATTACTATGAGATCTGCAATATGATTTTAACCGGGAGATACAGTATATCCCTTAATGTATTAGTGGTTCAGCTACCCAGAAAAAGCCTATATCACAACCAGGCATTCCTTAAAGCTGAAGAGTTTTATCTTGAAAAGTAAGAAAGAGCAACCATTTGACAAGTCCCCCCTCATCTGAAAAAAATCTTCCATTTAAAAAATGTTCAAGAGAAAAAAAAACTATTGAAGAACAATTAGTGTTAGCAAAAAAACCCTGCCACTAAATTTCAAAAACTAAAGGAATCTGGAAAGAAGATGAAATACTCACTTTTTCTAAACTGGCGCAATGGGTGTATTGTTTTACGTTAGTAGTAAGTATCTATTGAATTTGCTCACGGGTATAGCAATTCCCATGGCACCTTTCCAAGGCAGATTACCAGACTGGTTATTTGACAGTGTGAAAAACCCATACCTTTGACACTGTATTTACGCGTGAACATTTTAAAAAGTTAATCTGCCTTGGAAACAGTTTGATGTGTTCGGGGAAATTACGTTCCTTGGCGTTTGATTGACATTTGCAAAAAAGGGGTAATTAGTGATAGGATAATTTTTTAACATGAAATTTCTGAATAAAATATTTTTGGAGCATGTACTTGAAGATGGAGAAAAAGGGTTAAGGTGATTAGCAATTACGAACGGGGATTCCCCGCTATTTTTCTTAAATCGAAAACTAGAGATTGTCAAATTGCGTATTTAGGAATTGTTTTGATTGACATTTTTGCAAAAAGGGATAAGGAATTCGCAAATTGGACACTATGAACGAAATTAATTAATTTTTGAATAATAGGAGTGTGATTGATTCTAATTAGTGATTGGAAAATTTCTTAACATGAAATCTCTGAATAAAATACTTTTTTGGGGGAGATGGGTTGATTGTGTACTGTATAATATACAAGTGATGTTTGAACAATGTTGTCAATTTAAAATAGTTTCTAACGTTTCAGAATCGAAAATAAAGCGTGAACTGCCTCAAGAGGAAGGCTCAGCGGCCCCTCCTTCACCCATTTCTGAGGGCAGGGGAGGGGGGGGGTCAATTTTGGAGGAAAAACCAAAAATACTCAAAATCGAAAATAAACGGGATCTGCCTCAAGGGCAAGGCTCAGAGGCCCCTCTTTCCCCCATTTCGGTGGGCAGGGGGGGGTCAATTTTGGAGGGAAAATCAAAATGCTCAGCATCGAAAATAAAGCGTGATCTGCCTCATGGGCAAGGCTCAGCGACCCCACCTTCCCCCATTTCTGAGGGCAGGGGAGGGGGGGGGTCAATTTTGGAGGGAAAACCAAAAATACTCAGAATCGAAAATAAACGGAATCTGCCTCGAGGGCAAGGCTCAGCGCCGCCTCGGACCTCCTTGTTTGAGGGCAGGGGAGGGGGGGTAAATTTTGGAGGGAAAAAAAAAAATACACAGAATTTAATATAAATGGCATCGACCTCAGGGGGTCGGCTCCGCGGCCCCTACTTCCCCCCTGTCTGAGGGCAGGGGAGGGGGGGGGTCAATTTTGGAGGGAAAAACAAAATGCACATAATCGAAAATAAAGCGTGATCTGCCTCAAGGGGAAGGCTCAGCGGCCCCTCCTTCCCCCATTTTCGAGGACAGGGGAGGGGGGTCAATTTTGGAGGGAAAACCAAAAATACTCAGAATCGAAAATAAACGGGATCTGCCTCAAGGGCAAGGCTCAGAGGCCCCTCCTTCCCCCATTTTTGAGGGCAGGGGAGGGGGGGGGGTAAATTTTGGAGGGAAATCCAAAAATACTCAGAATCGAAAAAAATGGGATCTGCCTCAAGGGCAAGGCTCAGAGGCCCCCCTTCCCCCATTTCTGAGGGCAGGGGAGGGGGGGTCAATTTTGGAGGGAAAATCAAAATGCTCAGAATCGAAAATAAAGCGTGATCTGCCTCAAGGGGAAGGCTCAGAGGCCCCTCCTTCCCCCATTTCTGAGGACAGGGGAGGGGGGGGGTCAATTTTGGAGGAAAAACCAAAAATACTCAGAATCGAAAATAAACGGGATCTGCCTCAAGGGCAAGGCTCAGAGGCCCCTCCTTCCCCCATTTCTGAGGGTAGGGGAGAGGGGGATCAATTTTGGAGGGGAAACAAAAATGCTCATAATCGAAGATAATTTCCATTCGTCTTAGTTTTTAACGATGCACCTTATTTCTAGTTGAAAATACTTATTTTTTAATTTAATTGGGAATGAAAAGTCAAAGTCTAACATAAAAAACAAGGTATTTCGGAGGGGGTAGCTCCCTTCTTATACGGGATAATTTCCATTCGTCTTAGTTTTTAACGATGCTCCTTATTTCTAGTTGAAAATACTTATTTTTTAATTTAATTTGGAATGAAAAGTCAAAGTCTAACATAAAGAACAAGGTATTTTGGAGGGGGTAGCTCCCTTCATATACGGGATAATTTCCATTCGCCTTAGTTTTTAACGAAGCTCCTTATTTCTAGTTGAAAATGCTTATTTTTTAATTTAATTGGGAATGAAAAGTCAAAGTGCCAGAATTGTTGAAATCCACCAGCTCAGAAGTGGGGTCTCAGTCCACCAGCCAGAATGGTTGAAATCCACTAGCTCAGAAGTAGGGTCTTAGTCCATCATCCTGAATGGTTGAAATACACTAGCTCAGAATTGGGGTCTCAGTCGACCAGCCTGAATGGTGTAAATTCACTAGCTCAGAATTGTGGTCTTAGTCCACCAGCCTGAATTGTGGAAATCAACTAGCTCAGTATTGGGGTCTTAGTCCACCAGCCTGAATGGTGGAAATTCACTAGCTCAGAATTGGGGTCTTAGTCCACCAGCCTGACTGGTTGAAATACACTAGCTCAGAATTGGGGTCTTAGTCAGTGTTCAGATTGGAGCGTTGGGGTCCGACTATCTGGGCTTTATTTGTCAAGGCCTGAATGCTAAGCAATGGACATGAGCTCGATTGGGACCCAATTGTGAAAATGGAAAACAAAAATATATTGTTGGTATGTGTGTAGAGCATGGCATGGTTACCGCTAGGGCAACAGTCTAACCGTTGACGGTTTTAGGTATCCGTGAATAAGTTCTAAGGCGAGAGCGGAAGTTGTGACAAATTTTTGGAGGTGCCCACCTCACCTGCCCAGAGTCTCAAGCAAGTGACCCTAAATTTAAAAAAGTGGAAATTGGCTCAGATTTTCTAAACTGAGCTGAGACAATGAATAGATACTATTGGGAAAGTGATTGGAGACGCTGGGCATCCGTGAACAAGTGCTAAATTGAGAGAGGAATTTGGGACAATATTAGGGGGCGCCCATCCGCACAGAGTCTCCGGCAGGTGACCCAAAAATTTAAAAAACACACAGAGACGACCGACACAAAGAGACGAATCACCAACAGAGAGGACAAACACACAGAAACGACACATAGAGACGACACATGCACAGAGACGATACACACACACAGAGTCAACACACACAGAGAGACGAGACACACACACATAAATGACAAACTTACATAGAGACGACACACACAAAGAGACGTCACACACACACAGATACGAAACACAGATAGAGACGACAGACACATAGAGACGACACACACACACAGAGACAACATCCACACAGAGACGACACACACACACAGAGACGACACACTCTAAGTGACGACTTACACATAGAGATGACAAACACACAGAGACGACACACATAGAGAGACGACACACACACAGAGACGACACACTCAAAATGACGACTTACACATAGAGACGACAACAGACAGAGACACAACACACAGAGACGACAACACACAGAGACGACACACACAGAGAGACGACACACACACAGAGACGACAAACACACAGAGACAACACACACACAGATACAAAACACACAAAGAGACGACACACGCACAGAGAGGACAAACACACAGAAACGACACACACACACAGAGACTACACACACATAGAGACAACACGGACATAGAGATGACAGACACACAGATACGAAACACCCACAGAGACTACACATATACAGAGACGACACACACACAGAGTCCACTCACACACAGAGAGGACAAACACACAGAGACGACAGACACAAAGAGACGAATCACACACAGAGATGACAAACACACAGAAACGACACATAGAGACGACACATTCACAGAGACGATACACACACACAGAGTCAACATACACAGAGAGACGAGAAACACACACAGAAGTGAAAAACACACATAGAGACGACATACACAAAGAGACGTCACACACACACACAGATACGAAACACACATAGAGAAGTCACTTTTTATAGAAGTCCCAATCAACGCTAAGGAAAGGATAATAATAGGCGAAGTATATCGTTCTCCAAGTGGGTCTATAACCCAATTTATGGAAACATTAGAAGATGTTCTTGGAAAAGTTTTTTCTGAAAAATACGAAGTTGTATTAATGGGGGACTTTAACCTCGACCTTGCGGATCCGTCATCTAGACAGGCTTCTGATCTTTTGTCTTTACTAATTTCGTATGGATTAGCTCCTTGTATAAACATACCGACAAGGATTTCTAACCAGTCAGCAACATTAATTGATAATATTTTTCCATCACTACACTCCATTAAGAACGAAGTACTGCTTTCTGATACTTCCGACCATTTGCCAGTTGCAGCCTTGTTTCCAATCCTCCAAAATCCACAAAGATTAGTCCCCCAAGATACACCGAGATTATGTTGCTCACCAGTGGAGCTGGATAAACTGAAAGAAGATCTGAGTACATCTTCATGGGACTTTTCATTACCAGAAAAGATTAATTTGGGCAATTATAACGATATATTTGGCCAGTTTTATGACACTGTTAAGGAAGAATTCGCGGCTTATTGTCTAAAAGCTCCTTTAAGGAATCCTCGATCAAGAAGATCAACACCCATAGCTCCCTGGCTAACACCGGGAGTCCTCAAGTCAATAAATAGAAAGCAGAACCTTTGGAAAGAGTACAAAAACAGACCAAGTGATGCTAAATTAGAAGCATTTAAGTTGTACCGTAATATGCTGAAATCAATTATTCGGAGAACAAAAACAGTGTATTATACTAAGAGATTTGATGAGTGCGGTAGAAATATAAAGAAGACGTGGGACGTGATTAAGGAATTTAGTCGGCCATCGAAAAAACTAGAAGGTCTCCCTAAGTCTCTTATGGTAGACGATCAACTTATCACAGAAAAAGGCCAAGTACGACATCATATGAACAAATTCTTCGCGGAGATAGGGAAATCAACTGCTAATAGTGTTTCTCACTGCTCGGTGTCTCAGACTTGGAAGCAGTTCCTAGGCCCCCCGTGCTTGAAATCAATGGCTCTTGAGGACGTTACAGTGCAGGAAATTACAAATATTGTTTTGTCCTTAAAGAATTCTTCAACAGGTTTTGACAAAATTTCTGCTAAAGTAATTAAACATATCCTTCCATCGATTATAACCCCACTTTGCCATTTGATTAATAGGTCATTTCAACTAGGAGTATTTCCTCAACGTCTTAAATTGTCACGTGTGATAGCTCTCTTTAAAGGAGGTGACCGTGAGGATCCTGGGAATTATAGGCCGATCTCTCTTTTGTCAGTGTTCTCCAAGATATTTGAAAGGCCAATGCTCAAACGTCTGGTAAGGTTTCTTGAAGCTAAATCTTTTTTCCATAAGCATCAGTTTGGGTTTCGCGCAAAGTACTCTACAGAACATGCTTGTAATAAACTTCTTCAGTTTATACGACAATCTTTAGACTCTAATCTTATTCCTGCAGCCATTTTTCTCGATGTAAAGAAAGCTTTTGACAGCCTTACACACAAGATTCTCATTGGTAAACTTTCTCATCATGGTGTGCGTGGGGAAGCATTGTCTTGGCTCTCTTCATACCTTACTGACAGATCTATTGCCATGGAAGATACAGACAAGGAAGTTCCAATTGAATACGGAGTACCCCAAGGTTCTATTCTTGGGCCAACCCTATTCCTGATATATGTGAACGACCTCTACCGACTTCTAAACACCCCAATTCCCAATGTTTGCTGTGGATTGTGTCACAAATGTTACTCTCAGACTATGTCGGCGTCCACATCTGATAGTCGAGAAGAACTGGTATCATTTGCAGATGACACTACTCTAGGTGCTGCAGCTCCGGATGAGTCATCCCTTATTCTAAAGCTTCAAGCACTGACTGAAAAGATACTCAATTGGTTTGACATAAATCAACTAGCTTTAAATGTAAAAAAGTCGGACCTTCTTATTTTTTCCCGTACAGGTGTGAGCTGCCCCACAATTACTGAGCTTCCTACACCAAGACGCTTCATAAGTCGCCCCCCAGATCGATATGTGCGATTCCTGGGAGTTCTTTTGGATGAAAATTTATCGTTTAAGTTGCACGTTCAAGTAATAAGAGTGAAAATTTCCCGTGGACTTGGAATCATCCGTAAATTAAAGCGTTTATTTCCTTTTCCTATACTCCGTCTTTTATATTTCTCTCTCATTTTCCCTTATATATGTTACTGTTCGTCTGTGTGGATGTCTACATTTTCTTCTGTATTTGCTCCTGTTCATATTCTTCATGAGAAAGCGGTAAGAGTTCTCCAGTCGACTACACACTCTCCTGTTAATCTCCTTAAGATTAGAGATATTTATGTTATATCTCTAGCTTCGTTGGCATATCAATTCTTCCACGGAGATCTCCCATTTTGTTTTTCTGGACTACTTAAGCCAGTAGGGGAAGTAAATTTTTACGCAGTTCGAAACAGGGAGGATGTTATAATTCCGGCTACTCCCTCGGTTCGTTCAGACTTTGTTCTGGTCGTGACTGTGGGACGTGCTTGGAACTTGGTTCCTGCTCAGATTTGTCAGTCACAAACACTTGGCTCCTTGAAAAGACATATGATAAGTTTCTTATTAAAGCTAAATATTAAATAGTTTATAGTTGTTGTATAGTTTTTTTGTTGGCGTTGGATCCTCGATGATGTAGAGAATTTTTTGTTTTTGATTTATTTATTTATTGTCGGGTGATAGGAGGGTCGCTGTTTCGTGTGGACTGTCGGTGAGTTGACTTCTTTTCCTTATAGATTTATAAGTTAAACATTGTTTAGTATTGTTTAAGCCAAGTTTTAATATTAGTCATTTATTCTATGTCGTTTCCCAAATAACGGGCCATTGAGCCCTTTGGGATATTGTTTGTGTTATTGTTATTTATGGAAATAAATGGAACTTGAACTTGAACTTGAACACAGAGACGACACATGCATAGAGACAACACACACACAGAGACAACATCCACACAGACGACACACACACACACAGACGACACACACACAGAGACGACACACTCAAAGTCATGACTTACACATAGAGACGACACACAAACAGAGACGACAAGCACACAGAAACGACACACACAGAAAGACGACAACACAAAGAGAGACGACACGCACACAGAGACGACAAACACACAGAGACATCAAACACACAGATACGAAACACCCACAGAGACGACACATTCACAGAGACTACACACACACACAGAGTCTACTCACACACAGAGAGGACAAACACACAGAGACGACAGACACAAAGAGACGAATCACACACAGAGAGTACAAACACATAGACACGACACATAGAGACGACACATACGCAGAGACGATACACACACACAGAGTCAACACACACAGAGAGACGAGACACACACATAAATGACAAACACACATAGAGACGACACACACAAAGAGACATCACACCCACACAGATACTAAACACAAATAGAGACGACACAAACACATAGAGACAACACACACACAGAAACCACATCCACACAGAGACGACACACACACACAGACGACACACACATAGAAATGACAAACTCAAAGTGACGACTTAGACATAGAGACGACACACACACAGAGACGACAAACACACATAGATGACACACATAGAGAGACGACACGCACACAGAGACGACAAACACACAGAGACAACACACACACAGATACGAAACACACAAAGAGACGACACACGCACAGAGTGGACAAACACACAGAAACGACACACACACACAGACGACACACACATAGAGACAACACAGACACAGAGATGACAGACACACTGATATGAAACACCCACAGAGACGACACATGCACAGAGACGACACATACATACAGAGTCCACTCACACACAGAGAGGACAAACACACAGAGACGACACACGCAAAGAGACGAATCACACACAGAGAGGACAAACACACAGAAACGACAAATAGAGACGACACATGGACAGAGACGATACACACACACAGAGTCAATACACACAGAGAGACGAGACACACACACAGAAATGACAAACACACATAGAGACGACACACACAGAGAGACGTCACACACACACAGATACGAAACACACATAGAGACGACAAACACATACAGACAACACACAAACATAGACAACATCCACACAGAGACGACACACACACACACAGAGACGACACACACACAGAGACGACACACTCAAAGTGACGACATACACATAGAGACGACACACACACAGAGACGACAAACACACAGAGACGACACACAGACACACAGAGACGACAGAAACATAGAGACAACACAGACACAGAGACGACACACACACATAAACGACAACACATAGAGAGACGACACGCACACAGAGACGACAAACACACAGAGACACCACACACACAGATACGAAACACCCACAGAGACGACACTTCCACAGAGACGACACACACACAGAGTTCACTCACACACAGAGAGGACAAACATATAGACACGACAGACACAAAGAGACGAATTACACACAGAGAGGACAAATACACAAACACGACACATTCACAGAGACGATACACACACACACAGAGTCAACACACACAGAGAGACGAGACATGGAGTATATGATTAAATAATTTAGGTCTTATGATCAATTTAATTAATTTTTTTTTTAATACAGTAGTTTTTTTAGTGAGGACACTCAAGACAACACTCACACAGAGGGAACACACACAAACAGATACGAAACACACATATAGACGACACATGCATAGAGACAACACACACACACACACAGAGACGACACACACAAAGAGACGACATACTCAAAGTGACGACTTACACACAGAGATGACACACACACACACACACACACACACACACACACACACACACACACACACACACACACACACACACACACACACACACACACACACACACACACACACACACACACACACACACACACACACACACACACACACACACACACACACACACACACACACACACACACACACACACACACACACACACACACACACACACACACACACACACACACACACACACACACACACACACACACACACACACACACACACACACACACACACACACACACACACACACACACACACACACACACACACACACACACACACACACACACACACACACACACACACACACACACACACACACACACACACACACACACACACACACACACACACACACACACACACACACACACACACACACACACACACACACACACACACACACACACACACACACACACACACACTTCCCTGAGGGGAGGGGGACCCCCCCCCTCCCCTGAGGGCAGGGGAGGGGGGGGGGGCAATTTTGGATCAAAATGCTCAGAATCGAAAATAAAGCGTGATCTGCGTCAAGGGCAAGGCTCAGCGACCCCACCTTCCCCCATTTCTGAGGGCACGGGAGGGAGGGTCAATTTTGGAGGGAAAACCAAAAATACTCAGAATCGAAAATAAACGGGATCTACCTCAAGGGCAAGGCTCAGAGGCCCCTCCTTCCCCCATTTTTGAGGGCAGGGGAGGGGGGGTCAATTTTGGAGGGAAATCCAAAAATACTCAGAATCGAAAATAAATGGGATCTGCCTCAAGGGGAAGGCTCAGAGGCCCCTCCTTCCCCAATTTCTGCGGGCAGGGGGGGTGGGGGGTCAATTTTGGAGGGAAAATCAAAATGCTCAGAATCGAAAATAAAGCGTGATCTGCCTCAAGGGGAAGGCTCAGCAGCCCCTCCTTCCCCCATTTTCGAGGACAGGGGAGGGGGGTCAATTTTGGAGGGAAAACCAAAAATACTCAGAATCGAAAATAAACGGGATCTGCCTCAAGGGCAAGGCTCAGAGGCCCCGCCGTCCCCCATTTTTGAGGGCAGGGGAGGGGGGGGGGGGGACAATTTGGGAGGGAAATCCAAAAATACTCAGAATCGGAAAAAATGGGATCTGCCTCAAGGGCAAGGCTCAGAGGCCCCCCTTCCCCCATTTCTGAGGGCAAGGGAGGGGGGGTCAATTTTGGAGGGAAAATCAAAATGCTCAGAATCGAAAATAAAGCGTGATCTGCCTCAAGGGGAAGGCTCAGCGGCCCCTCCTTCCCCGATTTCTGAGGACAGGGGAGGGGGGTCAATTTTGGAGGAAAAACCAAAAATACTCAGAATCGAAAATAAACGGGATATGCCTCAAGGGCAAGGCTCAGGCCCCTCCTTCCCCCATTTCTGAGGGTAGGGGAGAGGGGATCAATTTTGGAGGGGAAACAAAAATGCTCATAATCGAAGATAATTTCCATTCGTCTTA
The DNA here is from genome assembly GCF_049724085.1 of Artemia sp. Qi Xiang Cuo. Lineage (NCBI taxonomy): Eukaryota > Metazoa > Arthropoda > Branchiopoda > Anostraca > Artemiidae > Artemia > Artemia sp. Qi Xiang Cuo. The sequence goes on along the minus strand of NC_142808.1, from coordinate 491,323 downwards.
GTTTTTAACGATGCACCTTATTTCTAGTTGAAAATACTTATTTTTTAATTTAATTGGGAATGAAAAGTCAAAGTCTAACATAAAAAACAAGGTATTTCGGAGGGGGTAGCTCCCTTCTTATACGGGATAATTTCCATTCGTCTTAGTTTTTAACGATGCTCCTTATTTCTAGTTGAAAATACTTATTTTTTAATTTAATTTGGAATGAAAAGTCAAAGTCTAACATAAAGAACAAGGTATTTCTGAGGGGGTAGCTCCCTTCATATACGGGATAATTTCCATTCGTCTTAGTTTTTAACGAAGCTCCTTATTTCTAGTTGAAAATGCTTATTTTTTAATTTAATTGGGAATGAAAAGTCAAAGTGCCAGAATGGTTGAAATCCACCAGCTCAGAAGTGGAGTCTCAATCCACCAGCCAGAATGGTTGAAATCCACTAGCTCAGAAGTAGGGTCTTAGTCCATCAGCCTGAATGGTTGAAATCCACTAGCTCAGAATTGGGGTCCCAGTCCACCAGCCTGAATGGTGGAAATTCACTAGCTCAGAATTGGGGTCTTAGTCCAACAGCTTGAATGGTGTAAATCCACTAGCTCAGTATTGGGGTGTTAGTCCACCAGCCTGAATGGTTGATATTCACTAGCTTAGTATTGGGGTCTTAGTCCACCAGCCTGAATTGTGGAAAGTCACTAGCTCAGAATTGGGGTCTTAGTCAGTGTTCAGATTGGAGCGTTGGGGTCCGACTATCTGGGCTTTATTTGTCAAGGCCTGAATGCTAAGCAATGGACATGAGCTAGATTGGGACCCCATTGTGAAAATGGAAAACAAAAATATATTGTTGGTATGTGTGTAGAGCATGGCATGGTTACCGCTAGGGCAACAGTCTAACCGTTGCCGGTTTTAGGTATCCGTGAATAAGTTCTAAGGCGAGAGTGGAAGTTGTGACAAATTTTTGGAGGTGCCCACCTCACCTGCCCAGAGTCTCAGGCAAGTGACCCTAAATTTGAAAAAGTGGAAATTGGCTCAGATTTTCTAAACTGAGCTGAGACAATGAATAGATACTATTTGGAGTGTGATTGGAAACGCTGGGCATCCGTGAACAAGTGCTAAATTGAGAGAGGAATTTGGGACAATATTAGGGGGCGCCCATCCGCACAGAGTCTCCGGCAGGTGACCCAAAAATTTAAAAAACACACAGAGACGACCGACACAAAGAGACGAATCACACACAGAGAGGACAAACACACAGAAACGACACATAGAGACGACACATGCACAGAGACGATACACACACACAGAGTCAACACACACAGATAGACGAGACACACACACATAAATGACAAACTTACATAGAGACAACACACACAAAGAGACGTCACACACACACAGATACGAAACACACATAGAGACGACACACACATAGAGACAACACACACACACAGAGACAACATCCACACAGAGACGACACACACACACAGAGACGACACACTCGAAGTGACGACTTACACATAGAGATGACAAACACACAGAGACGACACACAAAGAGAGACGACACACACACAGAGACGACACACTCAAACTGACGACTCACACACAGAGACGACAACAGACACAGACACAACACAGACACAGACGACACACACAGAGAGACGACAACACAGAGAGACACAACACACAGAGACGACAAACACACAGAAACAACAAACACACAGAGACACCACACACAAAGAGATGACACACGCACAGAGAGGACAAACACAAAGATACGACACACACACACACAGAGACTACACACACAAAGAGACAACACAGACATAGAGATGACAGACACACAGATACGAAACACACACAGAGACGACACATGTACAGAGACGACACACACACACAGAGTCCACTCACACACAGAGAGGACAAACACACAGAGACGACAGACACAAAGAGACGAATCACACACAGAGAGGACAAACACACAGAACCGACACATAAAGACGACACATGCACAGAGACGATACACACACACAGAGTCAACATACACATAGAGACGAGACACACACACAGAAGTGACAAACACACGTAGAGACGACGTACACAAAGAGACGTCACACAAACACACAGATACGATACACACATAGAGACGACACATGCATAGAGACAACACACACACAGAGACAACATCCACACAGAGACGACACACACACACAGAGACGACACACACACAGAGACGACACACTAACAGTCACGACTTACACATAGAGACTACACACACACAGAGACGACAAGCACACAGAAACGACACACACACACACACACAGACGACACACACATAGAGACAACACAGACACAGAGACGACACACACAGAGAGACGACAACACATAGAGAGACGACACGCACACAGAGACGACAAACACACAGAGACATCAAACACACAGATACGAAACACCCACAGAGACGACACATGAACAGAGACTACATACACACACATAGTCTACTCACACACAGAGAGGACAAACACACAGAGACGACAGACACAAAGAGACGAATAACACACAGAGAGGACAAACACATAGAAACGACACATAGAGACGACACATACGCAGAGACGACAAACACACAGAGACAACACACACACAGATACAAAACACACAAAGAGATGACACACGCACAGAGAGGACAAACACACAGAAACGACCCACACACACAGAGACTACACACACATAGAGACAACACGGACATAGAGATGACCGACACACAGATACGACACACCCACAGAGACGACACATGTACAGAGACGACACACACACACAGAGTCCACTCACACACAGAGAGGACAAACACACAGAGACGACAGACACAAAGAGACGAATCACACACAGAGCGGACAAACACACAGAAACGACACAAAAAGACGACACATGCACAGAGACGATACACACACACAGAGTCAACATACACAGAGAGACGAGAAACACACACAGAAGTGAAAAACACACATAGAGACGACATACACAAAGAGACGTCACACACACACACAGATACGAAACACACATAGAGACGACACATGCATAGAGACAACACACACACAGAGACAACATCCACAGAGACTACACACACACACAGAGACGACACACACACAGAGACGGCAAACTCATAGTGACGAATTACACAGAGAGACGAAACACACACAGAGACTAAAAGCACACAGACACGACACACACACACACACACAGAGACGACACACACAGAGAAACAACACAGACACAGAAACGACACAAACAGAGAGACGACAACACAAAGAGAGGTGACACGCACACAGAGACGACAAACACACAGAGACAACAAACACACAGAGACGAAACACCAACAGAGACTACACATTAACAGAGACGACATACACACACAGAGTATACACACACACAGAGAGTAAACACACACATAGACCACACACACAAAGAGACGACTAACACACAGAGAGGAAAAACACATAGAAACGACACATAGAGACGACACATACACAGAGACGATAAACACACACAGAGTCAACACACACAGAGAGACGAGACACACACATAAATGACAAACACACATAGAGACGACACACACAAAGAGACATCACACCCACACAGATACGAAACACAAATAGAGACGACACAAACACATAGAGACAACACACACACAGAAACAACATCCACACAGAGACGACACACACACACAGACGACACACACATAGAGATGACAAACACAAAGTGAAGACTAAGACAAAGAGACGACACACACACAGAGACGACAAACACACAGAGATGACACACATAGAGAGACGACACGCACACAGAGACGACAAACACACAGAGACAACACACAATCAGATACAAAACACACAAAGAGACGACACACGCACAGAGTGGACAAACACACAGAAACGACACACACACACAGACGACACACACATAGAGACAACACAGACACAGAGATGACAGACACACTGATATGAAACACCCAAAGAGACGACACATGCACAGAGACGACACATACATACAGAGTCCACTCACACACAGAGAGGACAAACACACAGAGACGACACACGCAAAGAGACGAATCACACACAGAGAGGACAAACACACAGAAACGACAAATAGAGACGACACATGCACAGAGACGATACACACACACAGAGTCAACACACACAGAGAGACGAGACACACACACAGAAATGACAAACACACATAGAGACGACACACGCAGAGAGACGTCACACACACACAGATACGAAACACACATAGAGACGACAAACACATACAGACAACACACAAACATAGACAACATCCACACAGAGATGACACACACACACACAGACGACACACACACAGAGACGACACACTCAAAGTGACGACTTACACATAGAGACGACACATGCATAGAGACAACACACACACAGAGACAACATCCACACAGAGACGACACACACACACACAGACGACACACACACAGAGACGACACACTCAAAGTCATGACTTACACATAGAGACGACACACAAACAGAGACGACAAGCACACAGAAACGACACACACACACACACAGACGACACACACATAGAGAAAACACAGACACAGAGACGACACACACAGAGAGACGACAACACATAGAGAGACGACACGCACACAGAGACGACAAACACACAGAGACATCAAACACACAGATACGAAACACCCACAGAGACGACACATGAACAGAGACGACACACACACACAGAGACTACCAAAAAACATAGAGTAAAAACACAAAGAGACGACAGACAAAAATATACGAATAACACACAGAGAGGACAAACACACATAAACGACACATAGAGACGACACATACACAGAGACGATAAACACACACACACACACACAGAGAGACGAGACACACACATAAATGACAAACACACATAGAGACGACACACACAAAGAGACATCACACCACACAGATACGAAACACAAATAGAGACGACACAAACACATAGAGACAACACACACACAGAGACCACATCCACACAGAGACGACACACACACACAGACGACACACACATAGAGATGACAAACTCAAAGTGACTACTTAGACATAGAGACGACACACACACAGAGACGACACACACACAGAGATGACACACATAGAGAGACGACACGCACACAGAGACTACATACAAAAATATTCAACACACAAACAGAGGCGAAACACACAAAGAGACGACACACGCACAGAGTGGACAAACACACAGATACGACACACACACAGAGACAAGACACAAACATAGAGACAACACAGACATAGAGATGACAGACACACTGATATGAAACACCCAAAGAGACGACACATGCACAGAGACGACACATACATACAGAGTCCACTCACACACAGAGAGGACGAACACACAGAGACGACACACGCAAAGAGACGAATCACAGACAGAGAGGACAAACACACAGAAACGACACATAGAGATGACACATTCACAGAGACGATACACACACACAGAGTCAACACACACAGAGAGACGAGACACGCACACACAGAAATGACAGACACACATAGAGACGACACACGCAGAGAGACGTCACACACACACAGATACGAAACACACATAGAGACGACAAACACATACAGACAACACACACACAGAGACAACATCCACACAGAGACGACACAAACACACAGAGAGACAACACACACACAGAGACGACACACTCAAAGTGACGACTTACACATAGAGACGACACACACACAGAGAGGACAAACACACAGAAACGACACACAAACACACACAGAGATGACAGACACATATAGACAACACAGACACAGAGACGACACAAATACAGAGACGACAACACATAGAGAGAAGAAACGCACACAGAGACGACACACACACAGAGACAACACACACACAGATACGAAACACCCACAGAGACTACACATGCACAGAGACGACACACACACAGAGTCCACTCACACACAGAGAGGACAAACACACAGAGACGACAGACACAAAGAGACGAATTACACACAGAGAGGACAAATACACAAACACGACACATGCACAGAGACGATACACACACACACAGAGTCAACACACACAGAGAGACGAGACATGGCGTATCTGATGAAATAATTTAGGTCGTATGATCAATTTAATTTTTTTTTTAATACAGTAGTTTTTTAGTAAGGATACTCAAGACAACACGCACACAGAGAGCACACACACACACAGATACGAAACACACATAGAGACGACACATGCATAGAGACACACACACACACACAGAGAGACGACACACACACAGAGACGACATGCTCACAGTGACGACACACATAGCACACACACACACACACACACACACACACACACACACACACACACACACACACACACACACACACACACACACACACACACACACACACACACACACACACACACACACACACACACACACACACACACACACACACACACACACACACACACACACACACACACACACACACACACACACACACACACACGCACACACACACACACACACACACACACACACACACACACACACAAAAACACACACACAAACACACACACTCAGAGACGACACACATAAAGCAACGACAAACCCACAGAGACTACACACACACACACTGGGGGTCATTCAAAAGCGGTTTTTTTTTGTGTGTGTGTTATTTTTTGTGTGTGTGTAAGTTTTTGTGTTTGTGTATGTGTTTGTGTGTGTGTGTGTAAGTTTTTATGTGTGTGTAATTTTATGTGTGTGAGTTCTTATGTGTGTGTAAGTTTGTGTGTGTGTTTAAGTTTTTTGTGTGTGTGTGTAAGTTTTTGTGTGTGTGTTTAAGTTTTTGTGTGTGTTTAAGTTTTTATGTGTGTGTAAGTTTTTATGTGTGTGTAAGTGTTTGTGTGTGTGTAGTTTTTTTTTGTGTGTAAGTTTTTGTGTGTGTATGTGTAAGTTTTTTTTTGTGTGTGTGTAATTTTTTTTGTAAATTTTTTTGTGTGTGTAAGTTTTTGTGTGTATGTAAGTGTAAGTTCTTGTGTGTGTATGTGTTAGTTTTTTTTGTGTGTGTAAGTTTTTGCGTAAATTTGTGTGTGTGTGTAATTTTTTGTTTTTGTGTGTGTAATTTTTTGTGTGTGTGTAAGTTTTTATGTGTGTGTAATTTTTTGTGTGTGTGTAAGTTTTTTTTCTGTGTGTAAGTTTTTGTTTGTGTATGTGTAAGTTTTTGTGTGTGTGTGTAAGTTTTTGTGTAAATTTTTGTGTTTGTGTAAGTTTTTGTGTGTGTGTGATTTTGTGTGTGTAAGTTTTGTGTGTCTGTGTAGTTTTGTGTGTGTGTGTGTTTGTGTGTGTGTAAGTTTCTGTGTGTGTGTAAGTTTTTGTGTGTGTAAGTTTTTTTGTGTGTGTGTAAGTTAAAAAAAAAACTTACGATGTAAAAAAAAAGTTGAAAAAAAAGTTAAAAAAAAGTAAAAAAAGTAAACTCTTTCTTGAATTCACCTATTGGATACACAATACAGAAATTTAATTCAGGAAATTATGAAAAAAAAATTTAGACGGGGTTATGTGCGCGCACGTAACCCCGTCTAAATTTTTTTTCCATAATTTCCTGAATTAAATTTCTGTATTGTGTATCCAATAGGTGAATTCAAGAGTTTGCTTTTTTAACTTTTTTTTTAAACTTTTTTTTTTACATCTTTTAGAATGTCATGAAACACACTTAAAACATAAGAAATTCACATTTAATATTTTCCAATATCAAAATGGGCACACAAAAACTTACACACACACTCACAAACTTACACACACACACACACACAAAAACTTACACACTCACAAAAACTTACACACACAAAAACTTATAAACTTTTTCATAATTTCCTGACTTAAATTTCTGTATTTTGTATCCAAGAGGTGAATTCAAGAATACTTTTTTTAAACTTTTTTTTTAACTTTTTTTTCAACTTTTTTTTACATCTCTTGGAATGTCATGAAAAACACTTAAAACATAAAATATTCACATTTAATGTTTTTTCAATTTCAAAAAGGGCACAGACACAAAAATTTACACACACACTCAAACACTTACAAACACACACACACAAAAACTTACACACGAAAAAAAAATTACACGATCAAAAAAAACTACACACGAAACAAACTTACACACACACAAAAAAACTTACACACATACAAACTTACATACACAGAAACTTGCGAAAACATACTAACTTACACACACACAAAAACTTACACACACACTCAAAAACTTACACACACAAAAAAACTAACACACATACACAAAAAAACTTATACACACAAAAATTTAGACACACAAAAAAACTAACACACACACAAAAACTTACACACACAAAAAAAAACTTAAACACACACAAAAAAATACAAACACAAAAAAAAACCTTACAAAAACAAAAATACATACACACACACAAAAAAATACACACACACAATCCCTTACACACACACAAAATCTAACACACACACAAAATCATACACACACACAAAAACATACACACACATACAAAAATATACACACACACACACAAAAACTTGCAAAACAAAAAGATCTTACAAACACACAAAAAAACTTACACACACACAAAAACTTACACAAACAAAAAAAAAATAACACACATAAAAAAAATTACACACACACAAAAACTTACACACACACACAAAATTACACACACAAAAAAACTTAAACACACACAAAAAAACTATAAAACACAAAGAAACTTACACACACACACACACTAAAAAACTTACACACACACAAAAAATAACACACACACAAAAAAAATTACACACACAAAAAAACTTCGAGTTCCGTTGACAATAATAAAAATGCACATTCAAATATAACACCACAAGATGATTTCTTCCACCCGATAAATTCTGTGTCATACAGTCCTATCATCTTGGAAGGTATTAATGTAGTTGTTAAGAAGAGAAATACATCATCAAACTTTTATACCTTCGCTCAAGGTTGAATGGAGTTATGGCTAAGAGGATGACTCCTAAAACCATCTGAATTCATTGTGGGGAGGAGCCATAAAACCGTCTCTGACCAATGAAAATTTTTAAAAAATTCCTCTGGTCTTGATTTCACCTCTTAACTTAAACAACGTGGCATTCAATAGTCGTTCTCTTCAAAGCTATTTTAAAAGTGTACCATTGTTGCATCTCTGACCAATGAAAAATCTCAAAAATTCCTCTGGTCTTGATTTCACCTCTTAACTTAAACAACGAGGCATTCAATACTTGTTCTTTTCCATGCTTTTAAAAAACTGTATAATTGTTGTATCTCCGACCAATTAAAAATCTCAAAAATTCCTCTGGTCGAAAATAAACGAATAAAGTTGAATAATTTCGAAGTTTGAAAAAAATAGTTTGTTTTTTATGAAAAAAAAAATAAAGGTGAATAATTTCGAAGTTTAAAAAAAATAGTTTGTTTTTATGAAAAAAAAGTTGAATAATTTCGAAGTTAAAAAAATAGTTTGTTTTTATGAAAAAAAATTGAATTAGAACCATCAGTCCTCATTATTAAGAGTATCCAAAACTGGACTTAAGTTTCACACTTGAACCAGAGAATGGACCTAAGTTTCACATTTGAATGAGAGAATTGTATTTTCCATAATTTTCTTACAGGAAACTAGAGTTTATGGTCAAAAACCCTTATTAGCTCAGATTCTACAGAAATAGTTTATTTTTGGATCTAAAAAGGGACTTAAGTTTCACATTTGACCCAGAGAATTGTGTTTTTCATAATTTTCTTACAAAAAACTAGAGTTTACGGTCAAAAACCCTTATTAGCTTAGATTTTACGGAAATAGTTTAATTTTCCGATCCATAAATGGACCTAAGTTTCACATTTGAACCAGAGAATGGACCTAAGTTTAATATTTGAACAAGAGAATTTCATTTTTCATATTTTTCTTACAGGAAACTAGAGTTTATGGTCAAAAACCCTTATTAGCTCAGATTCTACAGAAATAGTTTATTTTTCGATCCAAAATTGGACTTATGTTTTACATTTAAACAAGGGACTTGTATTTTCCATAATTTTCTTACAAAAAACTAGAGTTTACGTTCAAAAACCCTTATTAGCTCAGATTTTAAAGAAATAATTTATTTTTTCGATCCAAAAATGGACTTGAGATTCACATTTGAATCATAGAATTGTATTTTCCATAGTTTTCTTACAAAAAACTAGAGTTTACGGTCAAAAACCCTTATTAGCTCATATTTTACAGAAATAGTTTATTTTTTGATCCAAAAATGGACTTAAGTTTCACATTTGAACCAGAGACTTGTATTTTCCATAATTTTCTTACAAAAAGCTATAGTTTAAGGTCAAAAACCCTAATTAGCTCAGATTTTACGGAAATAGTTTTATTTTTCGATCCATAAATGGACTTAAGTTTCACATTTGAACCAGAGAATGGACCTAAGTTTCACATTTGAACGAGAGAATTGTATTTTCAATAATTTTCTTACAGAAAACTAAAGTTTATGGTCAAAAACCCTTATTAGCTCAGATTCTACAGAAATAGTTTATTTTTCGATCCAAAAAGGGACTTAAGTTTCGCATTTGAACCAGAAAATTGTATTTTCCATAATTTTCTTACAAAAAATAGAGTTTACGGTCAAAAACACTTATTAGCTCAGATTTTAAAGAAATAATTTATTTTTTCGATCCATAAATGGACTTAAGTTTCACATTTGAATCAGAGAATTGTATTTTCCATAATTTTCTTACAAAAAACTAGAGTTTACGGTAAAAAACCCTTATTAACTCAGATTTTACAGAAATAGTTTTATCTTTCAATCCAAAAATGGACTTAAGTTTCACATTTGAATCATAGAATTGTATTTTCTATAGTTTTCTTACAATAAACTAGAGTTTATGGTCAAAAATCCTTATTAGCTCAGATTTTCAAGAAAAAATTAATTTTTTCAATCCAAAAATTGACTTAAGTTTCACATTTTATCCACAGAATTGTATTTTCCATAATTTTATTACAAAAAACTATAGTTTACGGTCAAAAACCCTAATTTGCTCAGATTTTACAGAAATAATTTTATTTTTCGATCCATAAATGGACTTAAGGTTCAAATTTGAACCAGAGAATTGTATTTTCCATAATTTTTTTACACAAAAAACTAGAGTTTACGGTCAAAAAGCCTAATTAGCTCAGATTTTACGGAAATAGTTTTATTTTTCGATCCATAAATGGACTTAAGTTTCACATTTGAACCAGAGAATTGTATTTTCCATAATTTTCTTACAAAAAACTAGAGTTTACGGTCAAAAACTCTTATTAACCCAGATTTTGTAGAAATAGTTTATTTTTCGATCCAAACATGGACTTAAGTTTCACATTTGAAAGTTACGATCGTAATGAATGATAGTTGTTATCAGAAAAAATGTCAATTGACAAAAAAAATTGGGGGGAGGGGGCCCAAAAAGTTGGAGGGAGGGGGCGCTCTTCAAGTTTGGGGATAGGGAACCTATGGAGGGTTGATGTCTCTGCTGGTTATGGTCATTGGTGCTTATGATCCTTGATGGTTCGTACTCAAATACACCTTACTACTTGATTTGCAAGGATTTCTATGGTTTTTTCTGAATTTCTTTATTAAAATTATTTTCTTGCCATCTACATCTCTCTTAGTATCAACTTTTTTTATACTATAACGTTGGACCCTATGTTAAACTGACAACACTGTTCAAACGCCACTTGTGTATTATATAGAACACATCAAAGAAGTAAGGCTAGGTCAAGTCATAAGACCATTTTATCATCGTTAACCATTTTCATAGATTGATATTGTTCCAAATTTATAATAAATATGGTATGAATTAACATACTCTTCAGAGTTACCTTAACTGCTAATCACTTTAATCCTTTTTTTTCTCCATCTTCCAAGCTCCGATGTCTCTGATTGGCTCCTAAAAAACGGATGTTAGCTAAAAAAAACAGTTTGGTTGAAAAATTTGGAGTTGAAACAAACTTGTCTGGGGAATCCCCGCTCATACTGTTATCTTTTTTGCAATGTTTAGGAACCGGAGGGGAATCCCCGCTCGCTTGGAAAGGTACCAATGAAAGGCAAGCAAAACTCTCTCCCATCCCTCCAAAAATATTTTATTCAGAGATTTCTTGTTAAAAAATTATCCAATCACTAATTAGAATCAATCACAATCCTATTATTCAAACATTAATTAATATCGTTCATAGTATCCAATTTGAGAATTCTTTATCCCTTTTTGCAAATGTCAATCAAACAATTCCGATTGTAAAAGCGTGTTTAATAACGTTGCTTGGAAAGGTATCCATAAGTACATGCTCTGAAAAAGTGCCAAGGAACGTAATCTCCCCAAACACGTCAAACTGTGATATCAATAGCAATAACCAGTCTGGTAATCTGCCTTGGAAAGGTGCCAAGGAACATAAAGTCCCCAAATAGCAAAGGAAGGAACGTAAAGGCCCCAAATTCCACAGATACACCCTACTCCCTTTTGCTCCCAAAATCGAAGTAATTGGAGCAAATATCTTCCCAAAATTCAGCTTGCCATCAACACCGGTATTTCCGCATGTAAAATGTGTTCGGTACAATTATTCTGCATATTCTGAAGTGTGAATTGTTTTCTGACTTCAAACCGTCCAAATAATTCACCCCCGCCCTTTTTTGTGCAAATAAATAGCCCAAATTATATATTTTCCATGTATTCTGTTATTTCTGTTTGTCTTGTCTCACGCTAAGCTGAAAGAAACTAACGAAGAAACCGGTTTGATCTTGAGTTTTACACAGCGTAAACTTGAGTGAGTGGCGTTTAATACCCGATTTCTAAAATTTCTTCCCCCTACGGAAAAAAAATAAATTTAAATAAAATTCTCAAATTTAAAAAGCCTTGTTTTCCACAGGGGGGTATTTTCCAGGAGGGTATTTTCCACGGGTAGGGGTATTTTCAGGAGGATTTTTTTCAGGGGGAGTATTTCTTCGGAGGGTATTTTCCTCGGGGGGTATTTTCCAGGGGGAGGGGGGAGAATTTTCCATGGAGGATTATTTTCCAAGGAGGAGGGGGGTAAACGCCAGGGGTTATTTTCCGAGGGGGTAAACACCAGGGGTTATTTTCCGAGGGGGTAAGTCTGGGGGGTAAACGCTGGCCACCTTGTATGATATAGCCGCTACTGGTCAAGTTGTTCATTCACTGAAGGACTATAAAACCGTTTTTTTATTAGTTTCTTTTAGCTTAAAGTGAGACAAGACAAAGAGAAGTGACAGAATAGATGGAAAGTATATATTTTCGGCTATATATTTTCACATTAGGAGGTGCGTGGGGTAATGTATTTGGACAGTTTGAAGCTAAAAAACAATTCTTACTTCATAATATGCAAAATTATTGTACCTAACATATTAGGCTTGCAGACCCACTATACTTTACCCCCCCCCCCCTAAAGTGTTAATATATATCCCAAATTTGTTCCTAAAGTATTATATTTTTATCATACTTAGGTAATTTCATTAGGATCAAGCGTCAGAGAAACATATTAGAAGAATATTAGATAGGGGCTATATCATACAAGTACCTTTTTTTATCTCTCAGTTTCACTTCAGTCAGAAATTTACTGCTAAATTAATTTTTCTTCACTCGACCTTTCTCCCTTTGCAGTGATGTCGGTGGACAATATGGGTGATACAGTTTCGCAGAATCAATAATATCTTTAGTGATTATATTTTAATTACTAATTACTATTTTAATTTACTTTAATTTGGCATTAAAGTAGAAAAGTATTTTCTATTAATGTGCCAGATGTGTCAGCAACTCTAGTAGGAATAGTGATAGAAGGAAACATTAAAAGATAAAGCAGAGGATAAAAAGTCACAAGAAGTTGTAGTTAAAGTTTTTAACAGGTCCATACTGAAGTCTCCCAGAAAGGTAATTTTCATGGGAATTGGTACCAAATTTACCTTATACCCCAGAGCCAAGGCTGTATCCAGGGGGGTGGCTAGGTGGCTTGAACCCCCCCCCCCCCCTCTGAGATATTTTCCCGACTCGTAAAAATGAAACAAAATGAAAATAGACAATTTTTAAATGCGTTTTAAATTTATTTCTGTGTACCCCCCAGAAAAACTCTTTTGTGAAACCCCGTCAGAAAAAAAATCCTGGATACCACCTTCCCCAGTGCTACCCAAATCTAAATTTTTTTAATGCTCAAAACTCAAAGAGCAGTTGAAAGGTGGATATTTCAATACAACTGATGAAGCAAAACAATAAGCGAAAACAAGTCTTGCTTAAGCAGGGTCTTAAAAATTTTATCGGACCACTCTTTTTTTTATCTTTTCTCCTTGCGTTTCGTATTTCAAGAGCCAGAATCAGTGTAAAGCTAACTCACTGTAAAGCTAATAATCAGCAATTGTAAAACTGCAAATATGACACATGAAAAGCCCCTATAAGATTTGCGCATACACAGTTGCATAGAAAGAATTTACCAGTCATCAAACTGCCAGGTAATTACTTGTCGCCCTGAAAATTTCCCGGATGCAATAATTCATCCAGGAAGCAAAACTAAAGAAACCCCATAATGCGGTTCCAATGATTGAAAAGTCATAGAGGGATAAACTGGTGTTAAAAAATAAACAAAGAAATAAGAATTAGTTGAAAACTGAACAGAACATTTTGTAGCCAACCATACTGTTGAACAGTAGAGGTCTGATGAAGCAGAGTAAAACTTACAAGTCTATTTATATTATACACTTTCTTTTAATTTTTATTTATTTCCTGCTTAAGTTTAAGAATTGAACTAGCCTTTTTCAGTCATTCAGATAATAAACGACATGCCTGGAATAATTATCTAGATTTCTACAAAAGTTTTGCTTGAAAGAAATAATTTAGGTAATTATGTTATTACAGGAAAAGATGTTATTGCAGGATCATTACATCCGTTGATTAGTGGATTGGGTGCGGATATTGATCTGACCACATTTTTGAACGCACGCATATGTCAAGAAACTGATGAGATGAAAGGAAGATGAACCCTGCCCGAAAATAACCTGAAGTTCCTCAGTAATTTTAAAGCTAGGGGAAATTACTATATAATATCCGGAGGACTCTTTGTAGCAATCAGTAATAGTACTGTTTTCTTGCAATATTTGTAAATGGGAATGCCTATAACGTTGGTAAGTAGCGATCAGAATCAATAACCATACCAACAACATCGTCTGTAAGCAACTAATTTGGAGAAAAATCATGCAAAAGTTTTTTTTTTCTGTATTGAACATACGTTGCGCAATATGATGTTTCACATTTTAATAAATACGCCAATAAATACATCCTAGCCGAGTGGTTAGCGACTGAAATTTAAAATCTGACAACAGGGTTTGAGTCCCCGTGTAACTGGTTATTTGGTTTGGATCGGGGTCAATGTTGTGACTCTGTAAGCTCAGTTAGAGTCGACCCAGCTCCAAATGTGTCCCTGAAGAAATTTGGGGGGAAAACACGGGAAGTTTCAGATGATGTGCTCCCAACAACCTATTGCATTCCCGACCGAAGGCATTGAATCAGGGATCGGTACCTGCGCAACGCAGACCATTGGTCAGCATTCAAAACAGTTTTTCTTTTTAAAGTATTAATAAATGATAATATATATAGAATGAGGAATTCATAGCGAATCCATTAGGATGTTATGTGCGGAATACGGGGGGGGGATCCAAGATCAAGCAGGTGGTACACTATATATTTGATTAATGTTTCGACGTTTTACACAGCATAAAGAAATAACCAAGTGAAAATGTCCACTTTTTGATGTAAAAACTGTATTCCATTATTTCAAAATAAAAATTACAGGTGTAAGCAAAAACACAATAAGAACTATGAATTTTGGATATGTTTAATTTTAGTAAGTTTATATTTATTCTGTTGTTGGTTTTAAGTATACAGCCGAAAGATCTTTTGTGCGACGTAGGCAATTATACTAAAAAACATGAGTTTTTTTTATAAAATATAAATATGGGTTATACTCCTTATCTCCGTCGAAATTTGTTGCTTTACGACATAATATGTTGCAAGATATATGCAACTTAGCACAATATATAATCTCCTCAGCAAAGTATATTATCCCCTGTGTTTTTGAAAAGCTGCAGATAAAAATCACTTTCTATCGCTCTATCACTCCAGCTTTCTATCACTTTTAATTAAAGTTGTCAAACTTGCTATCATTTGTAAATTCAATCTCAAAGACTTTTATGTCTTCTCAGTCTCAATTTAACTAAGCGTCTAAACAAATACCCAGCTACCTTTATATATGGAAATTATATTTTTTTTAAATTATGTTTCAATTAATGTTTTTCTTACACACAAGTGCAAGATCTCTTTAACAGAACCTAACCAATCACCCCTCTTCAATTGTTCCAAAAGAGTGTATCAAAAACGATATATAGAAAATGGCCAAAGTTGAAACGAATGAAGGACGTTCCCAGGGAGGCTTCTCACCAGGGGCGTAATTTGCTATGAAGCAGGGGGGGGCAACTTCTCCCTCCAGACACAAGTTTGTCTCCCCCAGACCTCAGTTTGCCCTCCCAGCTGAAATTTAGTTTATGCAAAAAATCATGTCAAAAATAAGATAAGCCTGCATAATTCAAGTATCCAGAGAAACAGGTCAGTTTTCTTTAGTATATATTTGCCTATATGATAATACATGGATCATGTTTTAGTTTTCACTGTAATTTTCACTTGATTTGGGAAAATTGGCTCCAGCTTTGCCTTTTTGACGAAATTACGCCCTTGCTTCTCAGCTGGCCTCAGGGCCGTATCCAAGATTTTGTTTCGAGTTGTGGGGGTTACCAATGTTGTTTTGTTTTTTTTCTGGGGGGGGGGTTTACAAAAAAGATAAAAAAACCACATCAAAATTTATTTTTATTCATTTGTGTTCCGTTTTTTACGAGTCAGACAAACATTTCTGGGGGGGGGGGTTAAAACCCCCTAACCTCCCTCTGGATGCGGCCTTGCCTGGCTCATATAATATTTTGAATTCTGGACAGTAAGAATATTCGCTTCCTTGATTCCAACAGTGTTTTTTATTTAATAAGTATTATATACTTTGAAAATTGTTTTTCTTTTTAGAAAATACCTATTGCAAAAGTAAGTCAAGAGTCAGTGATATGAAGACCATTATTTGGAGTTCATTTGTCAAAAAGTAGACCACTAAATGACAAATTTTGTTTCAGTTATACGTCTCAGGCATCATTGGCTTCGCTGTGAGTGCTCCACATGGCACTCTTGACCAATCCAGCACATCAACAACACAAGTTCCAATTTTGAATCAGATTAACCAAGTCAATGATGATGGTTCATATACTTTTGGTTATGAAGCTGGAGATGGTACTTTCAAGGTAATTTTCCAGCTTTACAATTATAAATATAATTCAATCAGGTATTTTTTCTGAACATATTGCGTATGTGTAAATCAATGAGACTTGTAAGGGGATATCAGGTCCATGATGGAAAACTTTAATAATAATTTATTTTTAACCCACATCATATACAAAAATGATAATTGTGGAGTCTAACGAAAAAAGTAGATAATACACTACATACATGAGTACATAAAACTTATAAACTTTAAAAGACCAGAGTAACCAAGGAAAAGAAAAACATTCAAGATACAAAACACGAAAAAAATAACAATAAAAAAACACTATAAACAGCAAAAAAATAATAAAAACTACAGCGGGCTGGCTGTGGGCTGGCAAATACTTATATAGATAGATAGATCGTGTATTTCAAAAAGCCCAAGAGCAATATACACAAAAAAAATATGAAAATAGAAAAATTACAACAGAGCAAATTACAAACACCCATTAACATGAATACATAGCGAAAAATACCTTCTGGTAAAATACCAAAAAAAAAACTTTAATTCCATATAATTAATAATAATTAATTTTAAAAACATTTCCTTCTTTTTATCCCTTCTCTATGTACGCACCAATACGAAATATTGTGGTTGGATTACTACTTTGTAAGATATTTGGAAGCAGCAAAACAATCCCATGTAAGTAATTTTCCCTTAAATCAGAGAGCACCGGGCACTTTCGGAGAAAATGGTCCAAATCTTCGTCCTCATCCCTACAAAGAGGACACACATACCGACCATCAGGATGTACTATCCCTCTGTCGAACACCATTTGTCTACTCTGGATTGGAAGGCAATTCGCCCTAAGCTGAATCCATCGACATAAAATCATAGCCGGTAAATTGAATTTAAAATAAATTTCCTCTCCAAAACTACATTTAACCTGATTATAATGATTCAATGTAGCAGAATTTAAAACCAGCCCTTGCCAATACTGAATTTCTTGACCCTCTAAGATAAATCGTACCTGGCTTACTAAATTTGTTGGTAGATCAGGGGAACCAAGACCATCATTCCATAAGTAAGCCATTCCCACACTTTCTAGTAATGACCTAATTTGGGATGGCCACGACCTTTTCGAATCATAGCTCAACATCTGATAATAAGCAGCAGTTACTAGTCTGTCTTCATTGCACCTAATGATCTTCAACCAAAATCTAAGCATCAAAATAGACCTATGTAGTTTTAACAAAAACAGGCCCATATCACCTTTCAGAACCTGTGAATGAGTTGTCTGATGTAATCCAAATAGTCTTTTATAATGCTGGAACTGGAGGGACTCCAACTTGTGTGCCGCTTCTCCGCCCCCAAATCTCCGCTCCATACTCTAATACTGGTAAAATTTTTGTATTAAATATTCTTTTGTGCATTTTTAGGCTTTTAATTCCCATTATCGTCGGATTTCTAAAAATTGCAGACATGGCCACTTTACCTCTATTAATTAGTTCATCAACATGACTCTTTAAACTTCCATTTTCCGATAAAACAAATCCTAAATATTTTATTCTTTTACTTACTTTAAGTTCCTCATTATTCAATTTAAATTTATAATTATTTTCGCCACTTGTTTTCCTTTTTTTAAAAATAACAACTTCACTCTTTTCAACATTCAGCCTTAGTTTTTTCATCTGCAAAAAATCATCTATAAGACCCAAAAGCGTCTGCAGATCTTGCGGTGTGCTAGCCACCAAGGCAATATCATCAGCAAATAATAGTAGTGATAGTTTATGGGTCCCTAGACTAACATTTGGAGCCCATCTATTCTCTAGATAATCAACAACACCATTTATAAAAATATTAAACAATTTAGGAGAAAGAGTGCTGCCTTGTTTTACACCCAGCTTATTATTAAAAAACCTAGAAAACCTGTTACCAACTAACACGATTCCACTCACACAAATATACATACTCACTATCAACCTCACAAACAAATGAGGGAGGCCAATTCTAAACAGGGCATCTTTTAATACCTCTCTGTCGAAACTGTCAAACGCCTTGTGGAGGTCCAGAAATCCCACATAAAGACAAGTTTTTCCCTTTCCATATTTATCAATTAATGCCTTTAAAATAAATATTGTATCTACTGTCCCGTACCCTGTTCTGAAACCTCCTTGTTGTTCATGTATTATATTATTTTTATTTAACCATTTAGAAAGCCTTGTATCTAGTATTTTCTCCATTATCTTACTTAAAGCAGGGACTAGCGCTATTAAACGGTAATTTATGTGCAACTTAGAGTTACCTCTCTTAAAAAGCGGCATAAGCAATTATCTCTTCCACTCATTTGGCCATTGTCCTGAAGTTAACACCTTATTACAAAGAAAAACAATTATCGACATAAGAATTGAAAGAAAATTCTGAAATAGCTTTATTGGTACACCATCGACACCCGCAGCCGAACCTCCTTTTAAATTCTTGAATACAAACTTGACCTCATCATTACTCACTTCCCCTACTAAATCATAATCATGTTCCTTCATGGGATAAACAACCATCGCTATGGTATGTGTTACCTCTTGTAATTCTGCGCAATCACCTTCCATGCTTTCTAGGTAATCAGGCCATGAGTTGGCGTCTGGAGCCACCTGTGTCTTTCCTTTTTCATTTCCAATATCATTCCTTATATAACCCCAAAATTTCTTAAAATCTTTATTTCTAAATTAATTTGCAATATCCAGTTTCTTCTTAATCTCAAAATCTTTTTTCTTCCTTTTAATTAACCTTTTGTAATCTCTTCTTTTATATTTATATTTGGCTAATTTTAAACTTTGCTCTTCATGTTTATAACATTCTTTAAAATGACTTAATGAACATCCGTACTTTTCTTTATTTAGCTTACTGTCCAACTCAAAATATCGCTAGTTTTTATATTCATTTTTATTAGTATTAAACGATGCCGCGCAAATTCATATAATTTAATTTACATCAATACTCAAACCAGGTCTACATTCTAAATCTTCTTCTAACGCTTTCAACTTATTTGTTATTTGCAACTTCATAAGCTCCCTTTTAAATTTTTCAAAATCATTATCATTTAAATCATATCTAATTCTTTTTCCTAAGCCCTCTAATCTAAGCTCCCCATTAGATAAATTTCTAACTCGAGGAACAACATCCTGAAGCTTCCTAGTCTTCAGCTCAAGCTTACTAGCTCTATGATCGGATCCAACTAAATCTAGTACATCAATACCAATCGATTCAGGTACAAATTTCGTATTAATCAGCGCATAATCTACAACACTTGGAGTTGGGCCCAAAAGGCAAGTGAACTCGCCCAAACCCTTATCAGTTCCATGACTTCCATTCTCAATGATCTGACCATGTTCCCCGCAAAGCGCCAGGAGCTCTCTTCCCCAAACATTTATTTTTATTTTTTCATCCTTATTGCTTCGCGGTATTCTGCAAAGAAATGGGACCAAGTCCCCTAAATCTGAGATTAAAAAAAATCTGGAACCTCAACCTCAACGCCGGTATAAGCATTGAAATCCCCCATCAAAACGCACTCAAAATCACTATAACTTTCTTGTATTAGCGACAATTCATCATCTAAAATTTCCCAAGTATTTTCTCGATTATAAGAACTATTTTGTTACAACGCCCAAAATTAATCTCTTCCCACATTTAAAACAAATACGCAGCCAAAGTAAATTTTCAGATCTACTATTAACTCTTTCATAACCAAAATACCACCATAATGTCTATTATTTTTTGCTGGTTTATACACAACCTGTTCAACCAAATACCCTGGGAGAGGTGATATAAGAGAATGATTGTTCCATGTTTCAATAAACGAAATCACATCAAACAAAAGTAATTCATCATATAAATAAGGTAGCTTATCACGTAGTCCTTGTATGTTCCATGACACTAAATTCAGTATATGGCTCTTTATTTCCTATGCGTCTATGCTTTCTGTCAGTGCATTAATATCACTAGCCATTTCTTGGAGATCCTCGTTCCTGGCCTCTGTCGAAGAAAAGGCAAAATGTTAATACTCACGACTGCGACTATTAATATCTGTTAGCACTCGCTGACTATTATCAACAAAATTACAGGAAAAACCACTGCGAGGTCTTCTGTTAAGTCCTTTTCTTGGAGAATGGTTTCCTCTGGGTGCCACGTTACGAGTGCCTGGTCGATGTAGGTCATTAGGGCTTATAACAGCACTAGCAGGTCTTTTAGTTGCCGATACTGCCTGAGAATAGGCTGTTGATGGTATCACTGTCTCGGCATTGATATTACTGGCATCACTATCTAGCCCCATCGGGATAACAGCAGGGTAATTTGGGAGTCTAGCACTAGGGGGTGGACCAATATTTTTAACTGGCGCCAAGTTAAATTTAACCTCAATCACAGCCTTTCCATCGTACCTGAATAGTCGGCCTTGGATAAACAGCTTGTCACCTCGTAGCATTGCATCACGGCCGTCGTTCTGTGCAAGATTCATAATTTCCTTTAAGTGTTTTACGGGCTTCTCTTTGTTTAGCTGTGTAACCTGGGGCCACCGATAGACCTCCCTTTCTCAATAAGGAACTATTTCTTAAGATATAGTCTCTGATTTCGACCGAGTTTAGCTTCACTACTACTGGCCCTGATTTAAATCTAAAAATGTCACGTACATCACATCAACTTATTTTGAGAGAAGGCATAGCACGGTTTAATAAATCCATTATTTCTTGCTTCACAGTATACTTGCCATGGTGTTGCGGAGTATAATTATAAATAATCAAATTTGTTCTTTTCTGCTCTGTTTCGAGCTGGTTGGCTCGTTCAGATATGATTACTAGGTCTGATTTAACATTTTCCAGCTCTTTTTTAATTTCTTCATTTGTCTCAACATTTCTAGATAGCTGTGTACTATTGTTAATCATCTGTACTTGTAAGGCAGCAATGCTATCCGAAAGTCCAGGAATTGCATTAACTTTCTCCGAAAGCGCTGGTAATAAATCCAATTTGAAATTTATTTCTCGCAAAAACTGGGCATTTTGCATTTTCTCGGCCTCTAATGTTCGGTTTGCCATTTTCACACTTTGGATCTTGTCAATGTACAAATGTATTCATTAATTGATCTAGTATTGTAACAAAGCAATAAGTTATTTTTATTGTTTTCGAAAAAGATATTCACAATTTTGGCACAAAGCCACACACAGGTAAAAAATTGGTTACGCAAGCTGTCCAGATTTAATCCTTTATTTTATCCGATTGAATTGCTCTTAACTCTCTGAACTCTGAATCAATACTGGCTGGGGTAGTTTGCTGGCAAGTTCCGTAAGCTTTGACCGAATACCCGGAAGACCGTAAACAGACATGAGATTTCGATTTCTTCGATACCATGGAGGCAGATACAATAGAAAGCGGGAAAACTGGAAATAACATGAATGAACTGATCTGATGTCTTTTTGGTGAAAGATAGGGTAAATTCCGGACAGAAACAAAACCAAGTGATCTGTAAAAACCGAATATAATTTAGCAAGAGACTTTCTATTGTATCTACTTCAATTTGCAACAGTTTGTGAATAACTTAACTAAATTTTCTTCTTGCAATCAGCGACGACGAGCGTTCGGAAAGATTTTAGTGTTTTACTAACGTTGATACCCAGCCACTGGAAAGAAGGAACCAACAGGGCATAAAAAGATCTCCAAACTGGAGGGGTCATATTATTACTATTAAATGAGAGATATTCACACTTTGAAAGATTAAGAGAAAGTCAAAGGGTATGAACTTTAGATGCTATTGTTGAAACAAACAGGGAAAGCCCCTTTTTAGTCCTGCTGGTCAAAAGGATATCATGTGCATAAGGTGCAGAGCTCCAATGCGCATAAATGTATCTCGAATCAATTTTTAGTCGCCTCAGTAAGAACATTCGCCAAAACTCCATGGGCTTGCTGGCACCCTACCCCAGCTGAAAACTTTGTTACATTGAGTTTATATTGTAAATATAGCATGAAAATAATTGACTTGCTTAGTTTGAAACAAAAGTTCAGAGAACTGTGTTTAGGCTAGAGTCTCAGTAAATATTCCCCAAAAATTTGAATTTACCTAATCTACCTAAAGACTGGTCTATCCATCTATATGATAGAAACTCCTTACCCGTGGTTTCAATTAGAAATTGGTAGGTTCTTCTCCCCTATTTTTTGCCCCTACCCCTAAATTTCAATTTTTTTAGAGTATATTCATTGAAGGAACAACAAAATGGCTTCACCAGTATTTTTAAAAACACATTGCGCCTACTCGCTCCCTCATAAAATTGTCCAAATCCTGAAAATTAATTTATATTATCGTTGGTAAGACAGTAAGAGCAGATTATGTAATAAGTTTCACCAGATACTTCAATTTAACATTATAGCAAACCTCAAAAGCCAACAGATCTTACCGTTTGCCTTCCTAAAGGTTGACGATATTCGGTGGGATTGTGCAGGCGGAGCGCTATCTAATCCAATGACGTTGTATCTGGACGGGGAGAGTTTTGTTAGATTAAATATAAAAAAAAAATTTTTTCAACTGAAAGTAATGAACAACACTAAAACTTAATACGAACAGAAATAATTACATATATGAGGGGCTGCCCCCTTCTTACTCTTACCCACCTTACTCTTCACACTAAAGTTTATAAGTACTTTCAAAAATGGCTCTTATTGCGGTAATTAAACGACTTTCGTGTTTCAGGCGTCATTTTTAAAGAATTGGGACAAAATTCAACCTTAAGGGTAAAGAACAAGGTGTTTAGGAGGGGCCATTCCCTCTCATATACGTAATAATTTCTGTTAGATAGGCAATTTAATTGAGGATTACTTTGGTCCATATATTTCGCTGGAAGTAAAATATCTACGTAAACACCAATAATTTATGTTAAGAAACCAATTTTTATTTTATTTTCTGTTTTGACTTTTGAACCAAGAAAATAATCGATTTCTCTATTAACAATTGGTTATATTTCCATTCAATTCTCCAAATAATTAATCTAAAAAAAATAAACCCACCAAATTTTAGGCAAAGCTTTTGAGAACTGTAAGCCCAGAGTTTTTAGGGGGTGGAGTAGCCCTCTTAGCATAAACTCGTTGATGATTACTGAATAGAAGAGGTTAAATCGTAACTCTCTTCACAGCTTTGTAATAGCTAATCTAAGAAAACGCCCAAAATGTACTTTCTCTATATGCTCTTTACCCCTCGCTCTTCATGCTAATGTTTTTAAGCACTTAAAAAAAAGCTTCTTATTTTAGTTTAACAGTCCCTGTGTTTCAGGAGTTGTTCTTAAAGAATCAGGACAAAGATTCAAACTTTAGTTCAAACAGCAAGGTGTTGAGGAAGAGGTGACTCCAATCATATACGGAATAATTTATGTTTGTTTTAGGTTTTAATGTTACTCCTTACTTTCAGTTCAAAAAATATATTTTTTTTATTTAATTGCTGAGCGTTTTCAAGAAATACCGGAAAATCCAGATCCCGTTCGGTAGAAAATTCCCTCTCCGCCACGGGAAAAACCTCCATGAAAATCTCCTCTCTTCTAAAATATTCCCCAGAGTATCTCCTCGGACCATTCCATCCTCGTTAAAAATCCCTTGGAAACTTTCATTCACATAATTCTGCCGGAAAAACTGTACTTAGCACAGCCTACTTCTATCTGAAAAAAAAAACCTTTAGTTTCTGGTCGTTTTTCAAATCATGTATGGAATTCTCCTTCCGTGGAAAATATTTTCCGGGATTCCCTTCCCTGTGGAAAGTCGCACCAGTAAAAATTTTTTTATGTCGGGAATTTCTCATGTGGACCCCCCCCCTGAGAAATCCTCCATGCAATTCTAACCCCACTGAAAATTTCCCAATGACAATCGCCATGGAATATCTCCATATGTAAAATTGAGTCGGCTAAGAGAAAGTAAGACAATTCAAAAGATTTTCGTATGGAAATTCTGGCAAATTCCATAAAATTTCCCCTAGAAAGTTCATCCCAGAAGACGGTGGGTGGCGTTTACCCCTCGGCGATTAACCCTCCGGAAAATACCCCCCGGAAATTCCTCCCCCCGCGGAAAATACCCGTCGTGAAAGTTAAGGCTTTTCAAATTTGAGAATTTTATTTGAGTTTATTTTTTTTCGTTGTGGGAAGGAATTTTGGTACTTGTGTATTATGCGCAACTTCCTCAAGTTTACGCTGTGTAAAACTCGAGAACGAACCGGTTTCTTCGGTAGTTTCTTTCATCTTAGAATGAGACAAGACAAAGACAATAACAGAATAAATGGGAAATATATAATTTGGGCTATATATTTTCTCATAAGCGGGAGGGGGGGGGGTTAGTATTTGGACAGTTTGAAGTCAGAAAAAATTCCTTCTAGGTATGGCCACTAACAAATTACAGAAGAATTGCGAGGTATCCGGAAATTTTGTTAACTAAAAAAAAAAAAAAATCACAGTGAAAGTAAATGTAATATTTCATTTAAATGTTTTTTTTCCAAGTGTTAAATGGTTTTTTTTCAATGAAAGATTTTCCAAGTATTAAGTACTATTATTAGGTTAATGCAGTGTTTCATTTAAGTTTTATATGATGATCGCTGATCAAAGTTTATTTTATTTTTGCCTTTTATTTATGTTATTTTAATATGTTCATCGCCATATAGTTCGCTGTAAAATGCACTTCTCTATCTATCTATCTAATATGCAGAATAATTGTACCAAACACATTTTGCATGCATGATCTGCTATATTTTACCCACCCACCCCCTTAATATGCAAATATAGTCTATAGTCCAAATTTATTTCTAAAGTAACTAACCAACTAACGAAAAACAGGTGTGTTCTCGAATTTTAAACAGCGTAAACTTGAGTGATTGGCACATAATATACAAGTACCAAAATTCGTTGCCCCTACGGAAATAAAAAAAAATTAAACTCAAATAAAATTCTCAAATTTGGAAACCCTTAATTTCCACGGGGGTATTTTCCTGAGGGGGGAAACACCGGGGGGGGGGAAAGCCTAGAACCCCCGGAGACATCCTTCCCCACAGAAGACTCTGTGAAAAATCCTAAAGCAGAAATCCCCCTTTCCCCAGAGTGTTTGTATACTTCACAATAATAAATATGATACGGAAACAATGGGTAATTTTTTTTTACCTTATAGCCCTTTACTCATGGGTTCTGGGAAGTTTCAATATCCCCTAAGGCATAGGTACTGGACTTTTAACTATGCTGAACAAAATGGCTATATCAAATTTCTATCAGACGAATTTGAGGGAAAACGGGCATGGGAGGAGGGCTTGTTGGCCTCCAATCGTTTTAGTGACTTAAAACCAACATTAGAACTTTTAATTTCCGTTTTAAATAGTCGTTTTCAAGTATTTTAAGACCAAGAGGGTCCTTCAATTGGTTCTTAGAGGTTTTTTGTGTATCTACTAATTTTAGTAGAATATGTCCTGGCAAACTGGAAGACATTAAAAAGTATAAAATAAGAAAATGAGAAAAAATCCCATTTAATTATTGGTAAAAAAAGCTTCAGTAGCGCTTGTCCCAATCATTCTTCCTCTGGGAAATTTCCTGGTGAAACGTAATTATAATAAAGAAGAACACCCGTAACCCACAAACATGTATTTTACAAAACTTTACTAAGACTTCATCATAGGAGTTGTCAAAACTTTTTCCTGACTGAGCAAAGCCTTTGCAATCATTTTACCAAAGTACTGCTCGTCAGGACTACCTTTTGCGTAACACCTTATTAGTTGGTATAATACCCAGGATTCGCTTGCAGAAAATCCCATGGTCTGAATCCCATTGGTACTTTAAGAGCATACGTATGTACGTTTTGATGATGCAGCGAGGTTTGCAAGTTTTTCACTGAGTTAACCCCCTCCCCCATACAAAAATTATTGGAAATCCTCCCCTGTGTAGTGCAAATGAATATGCCTTTTTTGATTTTTTACTAATACACATAGAAATATTATTTTAGAAATCTAAAATAATCAAGCTATCTAAGCAGTATTTGAAGATCCCCGTCGTCCGACCACAAAAATTCCGCTGAACTTTCCACAAGTGTTTATTGCGCAACCCTGCACTGCTAAATATAAATGAATAATGAGTAGACAACAACATTTTTGTGCCAACTTTAATTGGTTGGACAGGTATAAAATTACCCCATGTACTGTTATTTTTTAGATTTCTTGATAACCCTTGATTATTGATTGATTGACAAGAAAGTATAGCGCGTCTGCATGCCTAATGTCTTAGGTACAATTATTCTGCATATTATGTAGTAAGAATTGTTTTCTAACTTCACACTGTCCAAATAGTTTACCCCCCTTCCCAATGTGAAAATATATAGCCCAAATTATATATTTTCCATCCTAAACCCAGTGTTCATGCTTTGTAGTTTTTTTCTCAACTCTTGAAAAAAAAGGATCAGAAATCACACAATAAGCCATATTCTTAAAAATGAAACTTTTTTTCCTTGTTACAAATCCTGACCATTGACTTTGAAAAAACATAAACTAATTCCCATTTTTTGTCATAATGAAAGTTTTCTGAATAAAAAATGCATTGAATTTTAATAGAATACATCAAGCATTAGTAGAGCACAAAATTAGTAGCCCAGTCTTTGATAAAAGAAAAAGAACAATAATTTAGCTGCATTAAGTGGTCACATTTGGAATTGTTAATAAACAATCAATTTAAAATTTAACTTTCAAAGTATATGGGGGATCCGCCCCCTCTTCTTATTTTGTGTTACTGGGAAGTACCCATAACCCCTAGTCAATAATGCGAGGCTGTAAAACAGGTAACTGAATCCAGTTTGTGTCCCGAGTATTTTTACAATCAGAGTCAACTGGTTTTCGATCATATTATTTGGTGCCTTGGGGATGGGGCAAAACGTTTTTCTCTGGTCCTCATAAAAAGATACATTGATTTTCTTTTTCTGATTTTCTTTTTTGTGTCTGTATTATTTGTATTTGTTATATGTGTGTTATTTTTTTGTGTCTGTATTATAATTTTCACATAAAAATTTGCGTCTGGGTCTTGGCAGCCCTACTCTGTGTCTCCAGTTTCCAAATTCTATCTGTCAGAAATTTGTTTTTACTACATTAGACATTTATTTACACATAACAATGGCGTTGAGAAGCATGTCTGACTAAGATTGTTTTGAACTTTATAAAATTTTGTCAAATTTTCTTCCCCTTCTCTCCAGCGGTTTCTCATCCCAGACATATTATCTATGCTTTTTGGATCATTTTGGTCTCGTTCTAAATATCTTCAAAGGATTCTTACACATGAATCGGAAATTGTAGTTTTCATTAAGATTCCGGGACTTTTTGAGGGTGGTACTTCTATTTTTCAAAAATCAGGCAGATTTTCTCAGGCTTGTAGCTTTTGATGTGAAAATGAAACTTAGCAATTTTTGTATATTTGGAATCAACATAAAAAAACACTTCTTTCGATGTATTTTTTAACGTCAGAATTTCCTTTTTTAGAGTTTTGGTTACTATTGAGCCGAGTCGTTCCTTACTTACAGTTTTTTTTACGACAAACTGTTTGAGTAGCTTCGTAGCAATAGCTCGTTAGTTATAATAAAACTGGTATCCACTTCTGTCTGTCAAAATCTTAGATCATGCTAATTCATCAGATTTTTTTTTTTTAAACGTTTACGCATATCAATTTTAAGATCGAAACTCGTGAGCCTCGAGGCAACATAACTGGACGTTATGGGTATGTGGATCCAGAAGGACATCTTAAAGTGGTTGACTATACAGCTGGTACTATTGCTTTTTTCATTGCCAAAGCTAATCACATTCCTGTTACACCGTTTCCACTTCCAGCATCCATTGGTAATTCAGGAGGAGCTAATCTGCCCTTTATTCCTTTGACAGAAATTCCTCAGGTATGCTTGTTTTTCTCAATCATAAACATAAAATGTAGAAATAGCTTTTTGAATTTCCTGAGACTAAAAGCCACACATAGTTACGCAATAATGAATTTTAATCCAATTTTTTTGTCTCTTGACTTTCTTTTTCTTTTCTTTTGCCAGAGAGTAACCTTCCTTCTCAGAACATTATCTCATAGCCCAAAAAAGACTATCCAAACACTATCTTTGTGCTGTCCATTGGTACAAATCACAGGTGCAGCTAAGACCTGCCATCTGGGAGGGAGGGCAATTTAGACTTCGTAGAAACCTAAAAATAAACAAAAGTAGGTACTGAAGACAACATAAATAGCCAAGCTAACGCAGAGAAAAATGACTTCAAGCTTTGTTTTTGACACCAATAGGTCCTCAAAAAGTCATCCAGAGGCTCTGCTACCAGTTGGTTCTGCATTCAACACCCATGTTGAGTGGCAAAAAAATTTGTAAAAAATGAAAAAAAAGTTTAGACAGTCTGTTTTTAGACAAAAACTTTAAAGAACTTATGAGCTTTAACCAACATCCTTTCCCAGCGCCATCCTGCCTTACCATCCTCCTTATCAAGAACGCTCCCAATTCGACTTCTTCCTCGACCATTATGAAACCTTTCCCCAATCCCTTGCACTTCATCCCCCGTGGCTACCCTACCAATGTGACTCTGGTTTGAGAGATCCTGCATACGAAAATTATCCTGTAATAAATAGTCCGCCCTAAAAATTATCCACCCCACCAATTAGCCCAAAATTAAAACCCATCCCTAGAACTACCAAAACTTTTCGACAGTCACGTGTCCCAAATCACTTAGAATTTTTCAAATTTTTAATCACAAACGTCAAAACTCTTAATTTTGACAAACTTACTGAATTCAAGGGGCCATCAGAATTAAATCAAATTGATGTTATAGCTGTTACAGAAGTACAGTCCTATGGCCGAAGGTTTCATTGTTTATTAAATAATTCAGAATTTATCAAACTCCGTCCTTCAGATCACCCACTTGGAAAAAAGGGGGTGGTGTTGTGTTTAAAATAGTGACGAAGACCACACTGCCTTTCCATAACAAACAACAAAAGTACGAAGAACAAAAGGTAAATCTTTTTGTAAGACAGTGGAGATAATTTGAATAAGTGGATTATATATTTTTGTCTTGCTGAGGACGGCCCTTGGACATAGGGCCGAAATATTCATTCAAATTATCTCCACTGTCTTACAAAAAGATTTCCCTTTTGTTCTTCGTACTTTTGTTGTTTGGTGTTGTGTTTTTTTTCTTTTTTACTAAATGCATCTTTTACCTCAAAATCATTCACGTCCCTAATCTATCCAAGTATGATCAAATCCTTTGGTACATGCTCGAGCCTAAAGTACTCCCCCGTCCCAATAATTTTATTGTAATAGCTGTCTTCAATTACTCGCCAAACCAAAATATTGATGCAAAATTTAAATCTATCCAGCAATTGCAGACCAGCGCTGATTTTGTTGTCTCTAAGTATCCAAATGCGGGAATTTTTTCGGTTGCTGACACCACTGAACTTAAGATGGATTCAATTTGCTCATCTCTCAAAGTCTCAAAGAGGGGAAACACCCCTCTAGAAGTTATTCTAACTAGTCTGAATATTTTTTTCCTCAGCTTTGCCTCCATTGAGCAAGAGTTATCATCTTTCCCACCTCCTTTCCGTCTTTTCAAATTCATTTGAAAATTCAGGTTCATTTTCAGTAACCTATGACTCATACCACCCCCTTCAAAATGCTGGCCTTCTTTGTTTTGGAACGTGGATGAGTACTGAAGATTGGTCCGATATTTATAATTTGCATAATATTGGAGAAAAAATTACTACCTTTCACAAAATACTAAATAATAAATATCTATTTTTTCTCAGAAAAAAAAGATTTAAAAAATGCTCTAGTGACAAATAACTCATTAATCAAACAGTTCGTGGTAACGAACTGTAAGTAAAGAGCGACCAAACGGAATTTTGATACCAATAGATATATTAAACGAATTGGGTTATTATGTTTATTCTAAAAATATAAGTTTCATTAAGTTTAGTCTTAGTGATTAAACGCTACGAGCGTGAGAAAATTGGCCGGAATTTCCAAAAAAGGGTGAAATACCCCCTGGAAGAATTAGAATCTGAATGAAAATCACACCATCAGATTCAGCATATCAGAAGTGGTTTCTGTAGTGAACCATTCAGCATTCAGCATTCTGTAGTGGTTTCCAGTTTCTATCTGCGAAACTGTGGAATTTTGTATTTTTTCTTTGCCATAAGTTCATAAGTTTATTAATCAAAATTCACAAACAAATAAATAAATTAAACAATATTTTCACGCTGGAGAAAAACTATAATGGCTTGCGATCGCGCGAAAGTCCACGTAACTACTTACCTATTAACTCAACTATTTACATAAACCTCAACGATTTAATTAAAACTATTATAAATAAACCAAAAATAGATAAACTATAACCTATATATACGAACAAAATAGATAAATAAATAAATAACCGAATTAGAGATAATAATAGATAAATAAAATATAAAAGAAAAATAATAACAAAGAAATAATAAAAAGCCAGAAGAATGATTTTTTTTCTTTTCCCAGGGGTGATTGTATCGACTCAGTGGTCGTAGAATATCGTCAGAGGGCTTATTCGAACGAAAATTAAAAGTTCTAGTGCCCTTCAAAATGAATAAAATTGGAGGGCAACCTGGCCCCCTCTCCCGCCCTTCTTTCCCCAAAAGTCGTCCAATCAAAATATTGAGATAGCCATTTTACCCATCATAGTTGAAAGGCCCAATAACTACGCCTTTGGATATAACATGACCCCCCCCCCCATCCCCAGGGGAAAGGTGTTTAAGTCATATAATTTGCCCTTTTTTTACACATAGCATTATAAACTGGGGGAATTTGCCAGAATACCATTACTAAATTCTTTTAAAATGTCTTGCTTTCTCTTTTCTCTCTCAATTTTACGCGTGGATTTGTTAAGGGTAATTTTCTGGGCTAAATTTTCACTGGGATTGAATTGTCTAGAGGATGTTTCCATGGAGAGGGGGATTTCTCCATGGAGGTGGGGCTAGATTTCCTGGCATTGCTTAAAACGATCAGAAATTAAATTAAAGAAACAATTTTTTTCAATTGAAAGTAAGGAGTAACCTTAAAACTTAAAACGAGCAGAAATTATTACGTTTATGAAAGGGATTGCTCCCTTCTCAACACCACGCTCTTAACACTAAAGTTTGAATTTGTTCCCAATTCTTTAAGAACGACTCCACAAGGGTCGTTTCACTAGAATATTAGGAAGGTTTTTTAAAAGTACTTAAATAACATTAGCGTAAAGAGCGTGGTGTTGAAGAGGGGGCAATCCCCTTCATACACGTAATAATTTCTGTTCGTTTTAAGTTTTAATGTTGCTCCTTACTTTCAGTTCAAAAAACTTGTTTGTTTTTAATTTAATCAACCCATAAAACCGATAATTAAAAAAATTGAAACTTCTCAGAAATGGTAAACTGTATGAAGCTAATAAACAGAGAAAACAATTAAAAGGAAAAAATGTAAATCTGCCCGATCCTACTACAGGAATTAGGTCGAAGAATCGTTTACCTATAGACCAAAGAATTGGGATTTCGAGGTAAAAAAGTTGTGTGATAAGAATCTAGACCAGCTTAATTTCAACCTACCTGAATCTCCTAAGGTTACGGCTAATAATCTTAACATGTTTCTCGCTTCTATCGTTCAAAGCCTTGCGGTATTGTATTATCGGTATTTTATTATCAATCGCCAACAGATGACCTCTCAACTTCTTTCCCCTCCATATTTCCGTCTGAGATCAAAAGAAAAATTGGGAAACTACGAAAACGTGTCCTTTCGAAGCCCTTGTCAGTTCTGTTCAATGAAATTACTGAGTTGGCTAATACCCGCAAATATAGAAATTAGGGCTCATAGCCCCCTTAAAAAGAAAAGACGGAACACCTGGTTTTGAAGGTGTTTATCCTATTTCTCTCACTCCTAGATTCTCAAAAATATATGAAGGACTCAATTCAGATTGACTAGAAGACAAAACCCCTACCTTTTACTAACCTGAGCCAATTCGGAAACCTCAAATCCACTTCTACTTCCCATTACTTTGTTTTTCTTTTTTACTCAATTTGGAAAACTGTCGAAACACCTAATTGCTGGCTAAATTTAGTTTCCATTGAACTTCAAAAAGTATTTGACCTTGTTAACCACAATATACTAGTCGAAAAACTTGTAACTGAATCTAATATTGACTCTTTCCTTGTTAAATTGGTTGCCTTCTTCATATCAAGTAGATCACTGATAGTCAAATATCAGAATCACATATACCTGCTACAATTATTAAGCGGCAAATGAAACTAAACGAGATTTAATCAACAACAAATTATTTTGACACGCAGCAAAATATTGACATAGACCTTACTGTTTTAAATATCTTTTCCCCAAATAAGAAACAATGTACCCAGAAACTAAAATTTAACTTTTCTTACAGGCCAAAGAAATAATAAAACTAACTAATACTAAAGAAGACTTTGGCAATGATGCTGATGGGGATAGAATTCCAGGCGCCTTGGAAAACACTTCTAGTAATCTGAAAGGAACCTCAACCCCTGCCCTTTCAACTCCAGTTGCTGCTCCAGAATCTGGTCAAACAGATGTGCCCGTGCCTCAACAGCAGCAAACAGATCTTCTATTTAGCGCTGTTCAACATGCATCTGTTACAAATATTCAATCTGAACCCAATGCGTTCATCCAGCAAACTCAGCTGGGATTTGACTTCTCATTTGATGCTCCTGTTCAAAATGTCAAGCTTGAGCAACTGAATCAAGCTCGCCCTCTTCTGCAGAAAATTCCTCAGCTTGCAATTGATCAGTTCCAGTCTCATTCTTTTCAGCCACAGTCTTTTCATTTTAACCCACAATTTATTTTATTCAACTAGAGATAAGGACAAGAATTTTTTTTGTATTTTGTGCTTACTTTATTTTTTTTTACTTCCAAATAGACTTGTTTGTATTATTTTTAAGTTATTTATAAAACTTCCATCGTCAGGCAATTACTATGAGTTCTGCAATATGATTTTAACCGGGAGATACAGTATATCCCTTATTGTATTAGTGGTTCAGATACCCAGAAAAAGCCTATATTACAACCAGGCATTCCTTAAAGCTGATGAGATTTATCTTGAAAAGTAAGAAAGAGCAACCATTTGAGAAGCCTCCCCCCCATCTGAAAAAAAATAATCTTCATTTAACATATGTTCAAGAGAAAAAAAAAACTATTGAAGAACAATTAGTGTTAACAAAAAAACCCTGCCGCTAATTTTCAAAAACTAGAGGAATCTGGGAAGAAGATGACATACTCAATTTTTCTAAACTGACGCAATGGGTGTATTTGTTTACGTTTATTCACTATAAGTCCTAGCTATTACACTATATTGTAAATTTGACCAATTTTACGTTTATAATACACCAAAGGTGTAAAATTTTAGCTATTCCCAGACTTATATTGCAAGGAATTTGTCTAAATTCTTTCATACTTATCTTGGGTTCGAAATATAAATAATAACATGATAATAATAATACACTTGACTCTCGATAACTCGAACCTTTATAACTTAAAATCCTCAATATCTCGAATTAATTTTATTATTATCGACATATCGATATCTCGAGCACCTGAGTGTATGGTAAAGTGTAGAGAAACCATTGTATGTTGGCTATATTAACATCAAACAATTTTCATAATGATGTCAATCATAAGAAGCTGTAAAGAGGCACGTGAAAAAAAATGATGGTCTATTAAATTTTATGAACTTTTCTTCACTGATTTGAGGGTTGAATATGGATTTGAGATCTGTAATTTTTAAAATTAAAATATACATTCGCACAATGGATGTTGCCTTCTGAACAGCCATGGAATTGGAGCAAAGTGGTCCAGATACCCAGAAAATGCCTGCTTTGCAACAGGGCATTCTTAAAAGCTAGAGAGATTCATGTTCAAAAGCAAGAAAGGGTGACCATCTGACGAGACCCTATCTAAGAAAAAAAGCTTCTTTTGAAAAATATTTCAGAGAAAAAAAATTATTGAATATTATTTACTGTTAGCCAACAAAATAATGCCAATAAATTTCAAAAACTAAAAGAATATGAGAAGAAGATGAAACACTTCTGACTATTAATAAGGGCACTAGCCCTCTCAATTACCAATTGAATGAGTCCTTTTTGAAGTTTCTATGACAAACCCTTCTATAAAACCTTATATGGCCCCAGGGCATAACTTATAACCCTTGCCCTGAGTGCTGTGTGTCATCTACAAAGACATAATTCCCGGAATTTTCAAATACGTTGAACAAAATGGCTATCTCAAAATTTTATTGGATTTTTTTGGAGAAATCGTGGGCGTGAGAGGAGAGTTAGTTTTCCTCCAGTCACTATTGACTATTAAATCGAAATTTTTGACTATTAAATTTCCAATGGAATGAGCCCTTTTTGAAGTTTCTACGACAACTATTTCTATAAAACGTTATATACCCCCAGGGTAAAACTTAAAACCATTACTCTGAAGGCTCTGGGGGGTTATCAGCCTAAAAAACCTAATTTCCAAAGCTTTCAACTACGTTGAACAAAATGGATATCTCAAAATTTTGATTGGATGTGTTTGGGAAAATAATGGGCTTGAGAGGGGGGTTAGTTGCCCTTTAATCACGTTCGACTATTAAATAAGGCAGTTGCCCATTCAATTTCCAATCGAATGAGCCTTTTTTGAAGTTTTTACAACATCACTATCTATAAAAGCCTTATATGCGCCAAGGGCATAACTTACAGCCCTTGTCCCGAGGGCTCTGAGGGGGTATCATCCTCAAAGACCTAATTTCCAAAACTTTTAACTGCGTTAAACAAAGTGGCTATCTAAAAAAAATTATTGAATGTGTCGGGGAAAAGTTGGGCGTGAGAGGGGGGTTAGTTTTCCTCCAATCCCTTTCAACTATTCAAAAGGGCACTAGCCCATTGAATTTCCAATCGAATGAGCCCTTTTTTAAGTTTCTACGACAAAAATTTCAATAAAAACCTTATATACAACTAAACTTAAGCGTACAACCCTTCCCCTGGGGGTTGTGGGGGAGTGTCATACTCAAATAAATAGTTTACAGACCTTTCGAGTGCCTTGAACAAAGCGGCTATCTTAAACTTTTGCTTGGATGTGCTTGGATAAATGGTGGGTATGGAAGGGGTGTTAGTTGTCGTCCAATCACTTTCGACTATCCATTTCAATCCATTTTCAATTTGAAAGGCACTAGCCATTTCAATTTCCAATCGAATGAGCCCTTTTTGAAGTTTCTACGACAACACTTTCTATAAAAACATTATATGCCCCCAGGGATGTGGGGGGAGGGGGATTTGTCATCCTCAAAGACCTAGTTTCCAGAAATTCAACAACGTTGAACAAAATGGCTATCTCAAAATTTTGATTGGATATGTTTGGGGAAAAGGTGGGCATGAGAGGGGGGTTAGTTGCCCTGCCCTGAGGGCTGTGGGAGGTTGTCATCCTCATAAAAATAATTTCCAGAACTTTCAACAAAGCCATTTTTCAAATTTCTACGATAAAGCTTTCAATAAAAACCTTTAATGCCCTCAGGGCATAGCTCACAACCCTTATCCTGAGGGCTGTGGGGGAAAGCCATCCTCAAAGATAATTTCCGGACCTTTCAAATACTTGGAACAAAACCGCTATCTCAAACTTTTGATTGAATGTGTTTGGATACATGGTGGGCATGAAAGGGGTGTTGGTTACCTGTCAAACGCTTTTGACTATTAAAAAGAGCACTAGCCTTTTCAATTTCTAATCGAATGAGCCCTTTTTGAAGTTTCTACGATAACGCTTTCTAAACAAAATTATTTGCTCCCAGGGCATAACTTTCAACCCTTACCCTGAGGGCTATAGGGGGGGGGAGGGTTTTCATACTCAAAGACCTAATTTCCAGAACTTTCAACAACGTTGAACAAAATAGCTATCTAAAAATTTTTATTGGATGTGTTTGGGGAAAATGTGGGCGTGAGAGGGTGGTTAGTTGCCCTCCATTCACTTCCAACTATTAAAAAGGGCACAAGCCCTTTGAATTTCCAACCGAATGAGCCCTTTTTGGAGTTTCTACGATAAAGCCTTCTACATAATCCTTGTATGCCCCTAGGGCATAACTTACAACCCTTGACCTGAGGGCTGTGGGGGAGGGTCATCCTCAAAGATATAATTTCCGAACCTTTCAAGTACTTTTAACAAAATGGCTATCTCAAATTTTTGATTGGATGTGTTTGGATGCCTGGTTGGCATGGAAGGGGTGTTGATTGCCTTCCAAACACTTTCGAATATTAAAAAGGGCACTAGCCTTTTCAATTTCCAATCGAATGAGCCGTTTTTGAAGTTTCTACGATAACGCTTTCTAATAAACTTTATATGCCCCCAGGGCATAACTTACAACCCTTACCCTTAGGGCTATGGGGGAAGGGGGGGGGGGGGGGGGGGGGTTGTCATCCTTAAAGACCTAATTTCCAGAACTTTCAACTACGTTGAACAAAAAAGCTATCTCAAAATTTTGATTGGATGTGTTTGGGGAAAACGTGGGCGTGAGAGGGGGGTTAGTTGCCCTAGAATCACTTCTGACTATAACAAAGGGCACTAGCCCATTGAATTTCTAATCGAATGAGCCCTTTTTGAAGTTTCTACGACAAAACTTTCTATAAAAACCTTATATGCCCCCAGGGCATAACTTACGACCCCTGCCCTGAGGGCTGTGGTGAGTGTCCTCGACAAAACCATAATTTATATCTGGAAATCAACTACGCTGAACAAAATGGCTAACTCAAAATTTTGATTGGATGGTTTTGGGGAAATGGTGGTCGTGGAAGGGGTGTTAGTTGCCTTCCAAACGCTTTTGACTATTAAAAAGAGCACTAGTCTTTTCAATTTCCAATCGAATGAGCCGTTTTTGAAGTTTCTACGATAACGCTTTCTAAAAAACATTATTTGCCCCTAGGGCATAACTTTCAACCCTTGCCCTGAGAGCTATAGGGGGGGGGATTGTCATCCTCAAAGACCTAATTTCCAGAACTTTCAACAACGTTGAACAAAATAGCTGTCTAAAAATTTTTATTGGATGTCTTTGAGGAAAATGTGGGCATGAGAGGGTGGTTAGTTGCCCTCCATTCACTTCCAACTATTAAAAAGGGCACTAGCCCTTTGAATTTCCAACCGAATGAGCCCTTTTTGAAGTTTCTACGACAAAGCTTTCTACAAAAACCTTATATGTCCCCAGGGCATAACTTACAAACCTTGCCCTGAGGGCTGGGGGGGAGGTTCATCGTCAAAGATATAATTTCCGGACCTTTCAAGTACTTTGAATAAAATTGCTATCTCAAATTTTTGATTGGATGTGTTTGGATGCATGGTGGGCATGGAAGGGGTGTTGGTTGCCTTCCAAACGCTTTCGAATAATAAAAAGGGCACTAGCCTTTTCAATTTCCAATCGAATGAGGCCTTTTTGAAGTTTCTACGATAACGCTTTCTAAAAAACATTATTTTCCCCCAGGGCATAACTTACAGCCCTTACCCTTAGGGCGATTGGGGGGGGGGGATTGTCATCCTCAAAGACCTAATTTCCAGAACTTTCAACTACGTTGAACAAAAGAGCTATCTCAAAATTTTGATTGGATGTGTTTGGGGATAAGGTGGGCGTGAGAGGGGGGTTAGTTGCCCTCCAATCACTTCTGACTATAACGAAGGGCATTTGCCCTTTGGATTTCTAATCGAATGAGCCCTTTTTGAAGTTTCTACGACAAAACTTTCTATAAAAACCTTATATGCCCCCAGGGCATAACTTACGACCCTTGCCCTGAGGGCTGTGGTGAGTGTCCTCGTCAAAACCATAATTTATATCTGGAAATCAACTACGCTGAACAAAATGGCTAACTCAAAATTTTGATTGGATGGTTTTGGGGAAATGGTGGTCG
The DNA here is from genome assembly GCF_049724085.1 of Artemia sp. Qi Xiang Cuo. Classification (NCBI taxonomy): domain Eukaryota; kingdom Metazoa; phylum Arthropoda; class Branchiopoda; order Anostraca; family Artemiidae; genus Artemia; species Artemia sp. Qi Xiang Cuo. The sequence goes on along the minus strand of NC_142808.1, from coordinate 451,978 downwards.
TGGAAGGGGTGTTAGTTGCCTTCCAAACGCTTTTGACTATTAAAAAGAGCACTAGTCTTTTCAATTTCCAATCGAATGAGCCGTTTTTGAAGTTTCTACGATAACGCTTTCTAAAAAACATTATTTGCCTCCAGGGCATAACTTTCAACCCTTACCCTGAGGGCTATGGGGGGGGGATTGTCATCCACAAAGACCTAATTTCCAGAACTTTCAACAACGTTGAACAAAATAGCTATCTAAAAATTTTTATTGGATGTGTTTGGGGAAAATGTGGGCATGAGAGGGGGGTTAGTTGCCCTCCATTCACTTCCAACTATTAAAAAGGGCACAAGCCCTTTGAATTTCCAACCAAACGAGCCGTTTTTGAAGTTTCTACAAAAACGCTTTCTATAAAATCCTTATAAGTCCCCAGGGCATAACTTACAACCCTTTCCCTGAGGGCTGTGGGGGAGGTTCATCGTCAAAGATATAATTTCCGGACCTTTCAAGTACTTTGAACAAAATGGCTAACTCAAATTTTTGATTGGATGTGTTTGGATGCATGGTGGGCATGGAAGGGGTGTTGGTAGCCTTCCAAACGCTTTTGAATATTAAAAAGGGCATTAGCCTTTTCAATTTCCAATCCAATGAGGCCTTTTTGAAGTTTCTACGATAACGCTTTGTAAAAAACATTAAATGCCCCCAGGGCATAACTTACAGCCCTTACCCTTTGGGCTATAGATGGGGGTTTGTCATCCTCAAAGATCTAATTTTCAGAGCTTTCAAATACGTTGAACAAAATGGCTATCTCAAAATTTTGATTGGATGTGTTTGGTGAAAACGTGGGCGTGAGAAGAGGGTTAGTTGCCCTCCAATCACTTCCGACTATAACAAAGGGCACTAGCCCTTTGAATTTCTAATCGAGTGAGCCCTTTTTGAGGTTTCTACGACAAAACTTTCTATAAAAACCTTATATGCCCCCAGGGCATAGCTTACGACCCTTGCCCTGAGGGCTGTGGTGAGTGTCCTCGTCAAAAACATAATTCATATCTGGAAATCAACTACGCTGAACAAAATTTCTACCTAAAAATTTTGATTGGATAGTTTTGGGGAAATGGTGGTCGTGGAAGGGGTGTTGGTTGTCTTCCAATCACTTTTGACTATTAAAAAGGGCACACACCACTCCAATTTCCATTCGAATGAGCCCTTTTTGAAGTTTCTACGACAATTCCATCGATGCGAAGTGCCCTGGTTTAAAACGAAAAAGATAATACATTGTGCCAACATCGTTCTTTACTTAGGTAGCGCGATTGCGCTGTCGATAATTTATGGTCGTTTTGAGCTTGAATTTTAAAAGGTATTTGTATCTGCTGAGATTAAGTTTAAAATGGCTTTTACTTTTCATTGAAAAACTCATTTTTCGAAAAGATTTTTTAATAATTAATATTTGTTCGTTTTTGATTGCAAAAAGTTTAAAGTTTTTCACAATTCCTTATTTCAAAATCAAACTAAAAAAAAAAAAAAAATCAAATGTTCACCAAAGCATTAAAAATGGTATCAAAGTAACAATACCAAAGTGAAAAAATTGGTTTGTGTCAACCTCGGAGTTTTTATTATCTGATGTTTGAACTATTTTTAATAAAATGGCTATCTCAAAATTTCTATCTGATGCATTTAGGGCATGGAGGACGGGGGGGGGGGGGGCTAGTTGCCCTCCGATCTCTTTTGACTCTTAAAAAGTGAACAAGAACTCCAATCAAATGAGCCCTTTCCGAAGTTTATACGAGCATCCCTTCCGTAAGAAATATATATGCCCCCATAGCATTACTTACAACGCATGCATCCGGGCCCTGGGGGGTTGAGTCGACACAGGAACTTTTCTTATCTGACCTTTGAACTATTTTTAATGAAATGGCTATTTTAAAAATTTTATCAGATGGGCTTGGGAAAAAAGGGTGTGTGTGTGGGGGGGGGGCTTGTTGCCCTCGGATATCTTTTGAATCTTAAAAAGTGAACTAGGACTTTTAATTTCAAATCAAATGAGCCCTTTTTGAAGTTTATACGAGAATCTTTTTCATAATAACCATATACGCCCACAGGACAACATTTACAACGCCTACCCCCGTGTCCTGGTTTGTTGTGTTGACACCGGAGTTTTTGTTATCTAATTCTTGAATAATTTTCAAAAACTGGCTATCTCAAAATTTGTAGCGGATGGGTTTGGGGAAAAAGGGCATGGAAGGGGGGCTAGTTGCCCTTAAATCTCTTGACTCTTAAAAAGTGAACTAGAACTTTCAATTTCCAATCAAATGAGCCCTCTATGAAGTTTATACGAGCATCCCTTTCATAAGAACAATACATGCCTTTAGGGCATAAGTTAGAACCTATTCCCCTGGGCCCTGGGGGGTTGTATTGATACCAGAGTTTGTTTTTAACAGACCTTTGAACTATTTTTAACAAAATATCTATCTCAAAATTTTCAACAGATGGGTTTTGAAAAAGAAGGCGTGGGGAGAGGGGGGGGGGGGGGCTTGTTGCTCTCAGATCTCTTTTGACTATTAAAAAGTGAGCTCCAATTTTCAATTTCCAATCAAATGTGCCCTCTCTGAAGTTTATAAGAGCATTCTTTTCATAAGAACCATATATGCCCCAAGGCATAACTTACAACGCGTGCCCCCGGGCCCTTGGGGGTTGTGTTGACACCTACTTTTTTATATCTGACTTTTGAACAATTTTTAACTTATTGGCTATCTTAAAATTTTTATTGGATGCATTTGGGGAAAAGAGGCTAGAGGGGGGGCTAGTTGCCCTTCAATCTCTTTTGACTCTCAAAAACTGAACTAGAACTTTCAATTTCTAAACAAATGAGCCCTCTCTGAAGGTTTTAAGAGCATCCCTTCCATAAAAACCATATATTTTTCCCAGGGTAGAACCTTAAAACACCTGCGCTCGGGACCTGGGGGGATGTGTCGACCTCGGAGCTTTCGCTGTATGGTCTTTGAATTATTAAAAAAAAATGGCTATCTCAAAGTTCTTATTGGATGGGTTTCAGGAAAAAAGAGCACAGACGGGGGGGGGCTTGGTGCCCTCCAATCTCTTTTCACTCTTAAAAAGTGAACTAAAAATTTCAATTTTCATTCAAATGAGCTCTTTTTGAAGTTTATACGAGTATCACTTCTATAAGAACTATATATGCCCTCAGGGCATAACTTACAACGCCCGCCCCCGAGCCCTAGGGGGCTGTGTAGACACTGGATTTTTTGTTATATGATCTTAGAGCTATTTTTAACAAAATAGCTGTCTCAAAATTTTTACCGGATGCATTTGAGAAAAAAGGGAGTGGGGGGGGGGGCTGGTTATTCTCCGATATCTTTTGAGGCTTAAAAAGTGTGCTAGAACTTTCAATTTCCAATCAAATGAGCCCTCTCTGAAGTTTATACGAGCATTCCTTCCATAAAAACCATATATGCACCCAGGGCATAACTTATAACCGTTGCCCTGAAGACTGTGAGGGGAATGTCCTGCTCAAAGATATAATTTCCAGAACTTTCAACTACGTGGAACAAAATGGTTATCTCAAAATTTTGATTGGATGTGTTTAGGGAAAAGGTGGGCGTGGAAGGGTTGTTAGTTGCTTTCCATTCACTTTCGACGATTAAAAAGGGCACTAGCCATTTAAATTTCCAATCGAATGATCCCTTTTTGAAGTTTCCACGACAAAACTTTCTATAAGAACCTTATTAACTTACAACCCTTAGCCTGAGGACTATTGGGGGGGGGGGGGGGGGGTTATCATCCTTAAAGACCTAATTTCCAGAATTTTCAACGACGTTGCATAAAATTGGTATCTCAAAATTTTGATTGGATGTGCTTGGGGAAAAATGGGCATGAGAGGGGGGTTAGTTGCCCTCCAATTCTGTTGACCATTAAAAAGGGCACTAGCCCATTGTATTCCCATTCGAATGAGTCCTTTTTGAAGTTTCTACGACATAGCTTTCTATAAAACCTTATATACCCCCAGGGCATAACTTACTACCCGTACCCCGAGGGCTGTGTGGGGGGGGGTCCTTCTCAAAAACATAATTTCTTTGTGGAAAGTTACAACGTAGAACAAAATGGCTATCTCAGAATTTTGATTGGACGTGTTTGGGGATATGGTGGGCGTGAAAGAGGTGTTAGTTGCCTTTCAATCACTTTTAACCCTTAAAAAGGCCACTAGAAATCTTGATTTCCATTTGAATGAGTTCCCTTTGAAGTTTATACGACGACCCATTCCATATGAAGTGCCTCTGGGGAAAATAAACAATAATAATAATAAATAATAAAACATTGGACCCGTATGGCCTTTACTTTAGGCAAAGCTATAGCGTTGCCTCTGACATCCAATATACAGCGTTATTTGATTTTGTTCAATATTCCCCTCAGCTTCTTCTGAAAGCTTCATTTCAATACCATAAAGTGTTTTGAAAGCCCAGGATCAAATGTGCCTCCTTTTCTTACCAAAATCTTATACATAGACAATGGGCAACTTGAACAACTTGCAATTCTAGCCCTAAGGGCTTTGGGGAGGTCAGTCATCCCGGAAGAATAATTAATTTACTGTTTGACTATTTTGAAAAATAAGAGTAGTTATCTAAGTACCATTTTGCTTACACATATAGCAATTCCTATGTTATTTGCTTACACATATAGGAAAAACATTTCCAGAGCATGTTCTAAGGGTTTATATTCCCTCCCATGTTATTCTATGGGTTTATATTCCTTCCATGCTATTCTATGTTCCTTCCATTGTTATTCTATGGGACCTCTACACGTGATTAAACACGTCATGAAACTACGTGCTATTTGCTTATGTCCTGTTGGTACCATTCCAAATGAGTGGGGATTCCCTGCCTGTTCCTAAACATTGCAAAAAAGATAACAGTATGAACGGGGATTACCCGAAAACAATTTTTTAAACTCAAAGTTTTTTTTTCAAAAAGAGTGGGTTTTTTTTCGAGCTGTAAACTGTTTTTTTTGCAGGCAAACAGCAAATATCTTTGAAATTAGTAAATTAAAACTCCTCTAAAATATTAATTATTTGGAATTTAATTTTAATTATGTATTTGAATATCGAGCATAGTACACTGGATTTTATTAACTCTGAAACAATGGATATTTCTATTTTAAATGTGAGTAAACTTTCATTCTTTATTTTCAAAAAAAAAAAAATTGTTTTACTAGTAAATTCAAATTTCAGGGGGACTTAGCCCCCTCCCCTCCAACAATACAAAACTTTAAAATATAATGAGTATATTCGATAGAAAGCGCTAAGTATGCTTTTTTCTATTATGTAAAACAAAAAACTCCCTTTTCCATTGCTCTGTTTGGAGCATAATTATGTGGTTTTAGTCCTTTTTCGTTCAAAAGAATCCTTTTCCAATCGCGCGTTTAAAATGTACTGTCTTCTTCCGCTCTAAATAAAACCATCTGTGTTTAACATGTTATCAAAGAGGGGATGATTTCAAGACAACATTTGGCATGCGTCTTATCGGGATATGTGCAATTCAAGACTCATTGACAAAAGAGTTTGTTTTTTGACCAAATTAGACATATATTTTTCAATTGTATTTGACGAAAGCAAATGGATTTCACAGATGATTAAGAGGCTTTTACAAAAATATAAGACAGGGAAGAGGGTAATGAATCAATTCTAACTCGGTTTTTCTTTACTTGGTATCCGTTAAAAACGAAATTTTTGTGTTAAATAAGTAATTCTTGTATCTTTTAAAAGAGCTTTACGGGGTTTGAGAGAGACTCTGTTCCCTGATTCCGTGTGGTTAGAGGGGATTCTTTGTGCAGACTAATTTTTTCTTCTGTAAAAAAGGGAATTGTTTTTTCATGCTAAATTTTGCCTTCTTTTTTAAGTAAGAAGATTCCTACAATTACTCCCCCCGGAAAAGAGTTAAAACTAACGGCGTCGCCCCAATACAACAAGTGGAGATAGGCGATCCATTGGGGGCCACTCACATCCATTCCAGACCGACGCTGCCTGCTCAAAACTCACCAGTGCCAACTCCTATGCAGCCAGGTAGAAAGCTGAAAAGAGAATGGATAGTTGCTCACATGATGGGGAGCCCCACTGGCTCACCTGTGCAAGCCAGTGACATTGCCACCACATCTATGCAAGAAACGGACGTCACTCAACAGCATTCTGAATTTGGAAATGTGAGTATTTTCACCTCTAGCTTCTACCTATTTCTATCCAACTTTTTTTGTTTGTTTTTTTAAGTATTTTCTTTTCACCATTTTTCACCACCGTAAAAGTGTATGTCCGAGATATTAAAATGTTAATCTCCCCTCCACCCCCGACCAGTGTTTCAAATTTCTCTGCCCCCCTCAGAGATAGCTGCATATAATGCATTTTTTTTATTAGCAAAGAAAGCACTCTTTTGTGTCTTTCTGAACTTTCTGTGGGAGGGGGGTGGATGCAAGTATTTAGTTTAAATAATTCTAGGAGGAATTGAGTTTTGAGGAGGGGGTGAAAATGAACATGTTTTTTTTTACTTTATAAAATAATGGTTATTTCACATAGAAAATAAAACCTTTTTTCTATAGGTTAATGAATTAGCCTTTTCGCCATTTTTTCCCACCGTAAAAGTGTATGTCAGAGATATTAAAATGTTAATCTCCCCCCACCCCTGACCATTGTTTTAAATTTCTCTGCCCCCCTCAGAGATAGCTGAATATAATGCATTTTTTTTATTAGCAAAGCAAGCACTCCTTTGCGTCTTTCTGAACTTACTGTGGGAGAGGGGTGGAGGCAAGTATTTAGTTTAAATAATTCTAGGAGGAATTGAGTTTTGAGTATGGTGTGAAAATAAACATGTTTTTTATTTTATTTTATAGAACAATGGTTATTTCACATAGAAAATAAAACCTTTTTTCTATTGGTCAATGAATTAAACTTTTCGCTGTTTTTTTTCAACACTGTATAAGTGTCTGTCAGAGATCTTAAAAGGTTAATCTCCCCCCCCCCCGACCAATGTTGTAAATTTCTCTGCCCACCACAGAGATAGCGGAATATAAAGCAATTTTTTTATTATCAAATAAATCACTCGTTTGCGTCTTTCTGAACTTTATGTGGGAGGGGGGTGGAGGCAAGTATTTAGTTTTAATAATTCTAGGAGGAATTGAGTTTTGAGGATGGGGTGAAAAAATGAAAATGTTTTTTTAACTTTATAAAATAATGGTTATTTAACATAGAAAATAAAACCTTTATTCTATAGGCTAGTGAGTTAGCCTTTTTGCCATTTTTTCAACACTATAAAAGTGTGTGTGAGTGTGTGTGTAAGTGTGAGTGTGTGTGTAAGTGTGAGTGTGTGTGAATGTGTGAGTGTGTGCGGATTTGTGTTGTATGTATGTGTTAGTGTGAGTATGAGTGTGTATGTGTGAGTTTGTGTGTGTGTGTGTGTCTGCGCATGTGTGTTGTGTGTGTGTGTGTGTGAGTGTGTGTGCATGTGTGAGTGTGTGTATATGTGTGTGTGTGTGTGTGTGTGAACGTGTGTACGTGTATGTGTGTGTGCGCGGTGGTGTGTGTGTGTGTGTGAATGTGTGTGTGTGTGTGTGTGTTTGTGTGTGTGTCCGTGGGGTGAAAGCACTGCATATAATCTATAATTAATTGAGACAGTGTAAATTCAATGTCGATGTAATGATTGAATGGCATATATTTCCATATCATTATTTCTTATGTTTGATCCGAGCGCTGAAATTTCTTCATTATACATATCAACTGAATTGTATTTTAATGCTGATTTTGAATATCTTTAAATTATTTCGTTTACCTTAATCCATCAAAAGTTATGAGAAAATTAAGAATTTTTGAAATAGAAATTCAGACGTCACATAAATTGTTTCCACAGCGCATTTCTATCCGACGTTGTTTCCGCAGCACGTTATAGGCTAATGGAATATAGGCTAAGGGGTTAGAAACGCAATTTCAACCTGTAAGAATATTTCAGCGTGTGTGTGTGCGTGTGTGTGTGTGTGTGTGTGTGTGTGTGTGTTATTAAAAAAATTTGTAATTCATTATTCATTTGTTCTGTAAATAATGTTATAATCAACAAATATTTGAGTTTTATGGGATGGTATGGACAAAAATGAACATGATTTTTCAACTTTATGAAATAATGCTTATTTCACATAGAAAATAAAACCTTTTTTCTACAGATTAATGATATAGCACCACCATTGAGTGATGAGACATCAGCATTTCCTGGACCAATTCTATCACCACCAACGGACTTCAGTGATGAACCTACATTAGTTCTGGATAATATGGAATGTCATAGAGGTTTCCATAATGATTTTTTGGGGAAATGGCTAGCCTACACGACTTAAATTGTGATATTGACATGCTTGAGGATCCGGAGTTGGCAGATAGTTTTATGCGTGAGCATTTAGGAGATGTTACTAGTGCTACTGAACCGGGTTCTCATAACGAAATTCCAACACAGGGCAAGACAGGCTGGCTCAATCAATTGTCGCCAAACACCTTGGAATATGTGCTAGGGGACCTCATGTCATCTCCAACCAATGTTATTGAACATACTGGGGGTGGTGTTATTGACAATTCTTTGTCACCCCCCACCATTCCACTTAATGATATAGCTAGTACTAGTAGTGTCACGTCCCCGGAATTACGTGAATTTTATTTGTTAGAATCTGCTCTAGGTCACTTGCAAACATACAGGGTAGATTTTAACCCCCCGAGGAAAACGTGATTGAC